>NC_132918.1:80790676-81094486 GCF_047675955.1 Chlorocebus sabaeus
TTTTTTTTCATCAGTGCTTCTGGAGACATGAATACAATCTAACCACTTTAAGTTTACAAATTTACTGTTGAATCATTTTGCTACAAAAATAATTTGGGAAAGGTTATATATACATTTACATGGAACATGAATAGAACATGGAAAAAGTGTGGGAACAAGTATAGGTTTAATACAGTTCATGAAGAAAATTTGATCTAAAATTGCTAATGGAGAATAACAGAGAGACAAAAGCTACTTTTAAAAGCGTAGGATTAGGAAGAAAGAGAATCCTAACATGGAATCCTTTCTCCTTCATTTTCTAAAGGACTGATCCAGGAAAAGTCACTAAACTCTCTAAACTTCCGTCTCCCTCTGCTAAAATGTAGCTAACCATTTCTACCTGATGAAATTATTATAAGCGTAAAAGAAAGGAGAGAGATAGGCAGTGCAAAAGGTTGTTATTTAAAACCATGACTACAGCAGCTTCTACTTCCTTAGGGAGTGGTGTTATTTTTCTCTGGAGAAAATAACCTCCTGTATAGCAAAACACAATGAGGGACATTTGGCTCTGACAATATAGGTCTCAAGGCTTGGTTAAAAAGAAAATCTGTGAAACCGAGGATTAAATTGCCCTACACAATAAATTATAATTTTCAAGTGTCCAGGAATGGAAAGAAGAAACCTAGTAGGATGAGTAAAGGGGGCCACTGTAGGCTTTCAGCCAAGGAAAATATTTCAGGATGCATTTGAAAGGCATACAGACTGAAAATGGATAGCTACTCTCTAGAAAGAAGAGAGCAAGCATCCCTAGTTCCCTTCTCTTCCTAGCAGATACCTGGGGTACATGAGGGAGGGAAAGTGAGGTGTTCCTGTTACTTTCCTCTGTCCTTGTATTCCCGAGTCCTGGCGACCGTGACAGGGTACCACCTATGGGTGCCAAAGTGACTTGCACCCATGAAGCAGGGTGAGCCTAGAAAATAGGAATTATCCACTCTCCCCTATGCCTCTACCCCCACTACTCTCAGTAGCCTCGGAGCTCCCTAGACCTCATTTATACCATAGATATTAGCATGAACTTTATCCATGAAATGTGAGGCTTAGTTTAATCATCAGGAATTAGCCATGCTTACCTGCACTGTGCCTTTTAAACTCTGTTATTGTCTGCCTCTGGATCTCTTAGATCCAGTTTTCTTTTCTAGGGCTTTGACTCAAAACTTGGAATTGAGTTTGGGACTAAAATGTGTCTTGGGCGGGAAGCAGGGGGGTTGACGTTGCATAGACTCCTTATCATAAGCTGAATGCTAAGGTGAAACTGTGGCATTGAGTCCTCCCCCAACAAGGGAGAGAAAACGATGTCTTTTGACATACCAAGATAGCCGGTGGCTATAGTTACGCTTTCTAGGATTTGGGTTCATGGTGCTTGGCTTTGGTGAGCTCCCTTGGTCTTACTTTCACAAAAGGGAAACCTCTGGGTGATGGACACCCTATTTATTCTCATCACCTGGCAAGATTTGCAGGATAATTGCTCAGAACCAGAATACTGATCCATATTTCTACATTATCCATCCCTTTTGCTCTTTCTGAGCTGCAGCCCGAGATTGCTGGTTGGTTAACAGGAACCAGCAGGGTTAGTCTAAAATTTAGCCAAAAACTTGAAAACAACTAATGAGTTTAGAATTTAATGACAAATGTATGATAAGTTTTGAAACATAATTTCTCTCTCTCCAGGCCTCATTTTTCTTAAAAAAATTATTTTGTTAAAAAATCATGATAGGACTGAGTTGTTTGCAAAATAGACTTTAGTCTTATACTTGGCCTGATTATTTGCATAAAATGCAGCAAGAATAACTATTTCTACATAAGCATTTGAGGCTGGCTTTGATGGAACTCTGTTCCACAAGGAATCTCAGATAAGACCTTTTAAAGCCGAGCCCAGCCATGAGTCGGGTTTGTATCTTCAAATACCTGTGAGTTGGGTGATCATCTCCTCTTAAGGGCCCAAAATTAACTTGGAGTTCCTGGGCCTGTTAGAAAGTGACATTCTTTACTGGCCACAGGTCAAGAACCTTGAACAGGGACCGTGTGGACAAGGTTGTGAGGCCAGTTTTTTGTTTTGTTTTGTTTTGTTTCCCCCAAAGAGCTTTTATTGTCTCTGCAAGTTGAGCTTGACTCCTTAAAGGGAAGCATAGCCTTCCAATCAAAACCTTGGTAAAACAACCAGTTTCTCCAATTGCATCCTGTTGCAAAAGAAAATGGATTCTTATTGCACTGATGCAAACAACTATATTGCCATAAGTTAAGAATACTCACAATGTCAATACCATATGTTGCCTTTGGGTAATGTACTAAACAACCAGGGTCTCAGTTTCCTTACCTATGACATATGGATACTAATTTAACTTATTTTTTTTTTGCAAGAATTAAATAAGTTAACAAAATGAAGTAATGTATTGTTAATTAGCTTGATTTAGCCATTCCATTATATATATATATATTTCAAAACATATTGTATATAATAAACATAGACGATTTTGTCATGTTGTTAAAGAATTAAAAACAAAAGCCTAGAGAGAAAAATAATTTACATACATAATGTGTTTAGAACATGCCATAATTGTTGAAGTAAACATTAAATATTATTATTAAATATTTATTTTCTATATCTATTGCACTGCAGGTAGTTTTACAACACTGAATTGCGATGAGACAGTGAGGCATTTTGGAAAGAGCAGTTGCCTCAGGAAATCAAAAGTCAAGTCCCACAAATGCCATTGACTTACTGTGGGACTCTGAGCCCAGGAGATTTTGAGGCTAAATTGCTTCATCTATAAAGCACGCACTTTGAACGAGAAGATCCCAATATGTTATTTCCATTCTATCAAATTTCGAATCTCTGATTCTATATAAATATATTCAGTACTAAATTGCATATGCATTTTATTTAAGTATCTTATATAAAAAGACAGTTAATCTTGTTTTTCCATCTTTTTGGGAGAATTCTGCAAAGGACCATAAATGTGAAAAGCAGATTTTTACCCAAGTCATCTGTCTTTATGGAAATACCTTTGCCTTTCTAAGTCTTAGGTTGCTTGTTCATAAAAAATAAAAGGTTGTTTCAGAAGAATGGGATGGTCCTTTCTCCATTCGACATGAGAGGCAGACCATGAATAAGGTATGGGGCACCACTTGGCTTTGGGGGGAACCACAGTGGCAAGTCATAGTCGTTGGAGACTAATGAGAAAGTCAGAGGCTCTAGGAATTGGGAGGAAAAAAATTGCTTATTGAAATAAGGTAGCAAAAGAAAGGAAAGGATCAGGGCTTGAGTGAATCAGAACACAACTCCTCAATTTTGCCCCAAGACTAATGAATGGAAAAGTAATTTCCATGTGTCTTGAAGAATATTACTTTTCACAAAATGTATCGGGCAAGAGATGAGAGTGGCTTAAAGTATTGGCAGTAGCAATTAAGAAAAATGGGTGTAAATACAATAGCTTTGTAAGTGAAATTGATAGGACTTAGTAGAGTGGGAGTAAAGGAAAAAGATGTGGTGGATTAGGGGTGCAGGATAAAGGAGAAACCTGGGTGTTTCTAGGTTTCTGGCTTAAGCAATGGAATGCTTGTAGATAACATTTAACTATATGGGAAAGACTAGAAAAAGAATAAGCATGAGGAAGAAAATAGGAAAATTAAAGTTTCTGTTTAGGACCACTTAATTTGAGATGCAGGGGTTACTTCCAAATAAAGAAATCAAATAGTTTAATAAGAAACTCTGGCACACAGAGGCAGGTTTGAGCTAAAAATATCCTTCTTGTTGTGGTCCATGTATATGTGACATTTTAAAGCCTTGAAAATATATGAAAAGATTAAAGAGAAGAGGATCTACCATCAAACCCAGGACACCAGAATTTAAAGTGGGAAAGAACAAGGAGTTTATTAAGGTGAGTGAAGAAGAATGGCAAAAGAGGTAGGGGATCACTTTAAGGAGGTTAGAGTATTCAGTTCTATGAAATACAGTTGTTGTTTTTACTGAAACTAACTAGTAATGGTGCTCTCTGGACCATTCCTAGCCTTCTCATAATGCTAACTTACTTGCAGCTCATGGAGACCTCTAGTCTATTATTATGGCTTATAGAAGCTCACTTGGGAGCCATGGATTGCTCTTTATTTGGAGCCAGAGACTAAGGATAATATTTAAGCAAATTGAGTTGGGAGAATCTCAACTCAATTTCTATGACATAGAAATTGGGTTGATGAAGAAGGGACATTGTTCATTCTACCTAGGGCAGTATAGCAGAAGGACATGAACCAAGGTTGCAGCTAAGAGCAATATTTGTGCTAACCCTGAAGGGAAGTTGCCTGTGAAGACAGCTATGTGGTGCCGAGCTCAAACTATTAACCAGTCCTTCTAAAGGCTGTCTCATGCCTTAAATTTTTTTCTAAAATTTTTGTGATTCCTAAATAATCTGGCTTTGACATAGCCTCGCAGGTCCCAGAACCACCTTCTCTTTTGACCAAACTCAGAGACAAGCGCTCTTGCCCCAAGGAGAGACTCATATGACTGGTCTCTGGTAAGACAGGGCCTGAGAGGTGGAAGTAACCATGGGACCTTTATTTAGAGAAGGAAGATTTCCCCGATTCAGTAGATTGCTTCCATTGGAGCCCACACTGGTCTTTCTAGCACAATTTATAACCTAGATCCCAAGAAAAGATTGTATTTTAGTTAATAGATTTCAGAAGCATATAGTATTTATTGTTATTTCAAAGTTCAAGGCACACTATTTTATGTCTTTGGCTTGCATTTTCTTGTTTTGTTATTATAACTATCCTATGATGTATAATGTAGAACATGATGGGAAGAATCTGAAGCTTGAGGATTGTGCCAAGTCTGAAGAATCACAAGAGCAGTGAGCTGAGCAGGGTATGTCAGGCAGCAGGCCTGGGGATGAATGCACTGCAGGAAGACTAGCAGCTGGCCATGAGCCCAGGCCATAAAGATACAAGCTGCATCGTTATTCTCTTTTATTTGGCTATTATCAATTTTTCCTGTCAATCTACATCCTGACTTCCCCTTTGAATAAATAACCCTGATGTATTAGAATCAGTCTGAAAGTCAACAATTTGAGGGGTTTTGTTCTAAAAAAAGAAAAAAAGAAAAAGAAAAAAAAAACACACAAAAAAATGGGTGAGCATGTGACCAAATTATGGCAGTTGGAGTTTTTTCCCCTGGGATTTGAAACTTAGAGGAACAAAAGGCCTGAAATATCTGGGGTCCACTCTGTGTCTGTGATTGTGTCCTGACCAGTTGAGACTTTCTACACTGCTTCTTTAACATTTTGTCAATTTGATGAGCCCCTGATATCCTTATGAGATATTTCATTTTGTTTAAGTCCATTAAAGGTAAGTTTCTGTTAGTGGGAACCGAGGATCCTAGACTGGTTCAGTGGACAAATTCCATCAAAAGTTAAATGAGAAAGTCAGAAGGTGAATGTCAAAACATATTCTTGAGACTGAAAGGATATTGAGGATGAATATGTTGGGATGACAGTAAGATATCACATAACAAGTTACAAGTATGTCTGTGAAGTGGCTCAGGTAGGTTGCTGAAGAATAAAAGAATGGTCAAACTTCTTTTATCTGAGCCTCATACTACTAGGAAGTTCCCATAACTGTGAAGGCTGTGGATGCAACTTTTGATGGCTGATTCTACGCAATGCCATAAAAGTTGCTGGAAAAAATGCTCATAATTATGCAATATACATCTCAGCAAATCATCCTCTACTCTTAAGCTCAATAGGACCTCATGGAGTCATCTGTTCCAATCTCATCTCTAGAGAAAGAAATTGAAATAGACTTCCCAAGCTACCACAAGGAATTCATTATTTTTCTCCATAAGAAAGTATATATTTTTCTCAAATAAAGATACTAGCTAAAAGTAACTAGCCAATCTTGTGAACTGTGACTCAGGATTTGGAAGAGTGCTAGTGCTAATACCCTGGGAGTCAAGACAACAACTGGCCATTTTAGGATATGATACAGAAATTACAAATGAAAATGCTGGTCTCTCTATAGCCTCCTCTCCATTCCCACATTCCTTGCTAATTATTCCTTGTTCTCTGTTCCTACAAGTTATATATAAGCATAATAGATATAGCTCCAAATTTTAAGTGTAAGAAATGTCTCTTTTTATTCTAATTATATTTAATCTTTACAGAGCCCCCTCTCTTCTGAATGACTGGCTATTCAGTCTTAGTTATTATGAAGGCCTCGCTCCTTCTACATTGAAATATGTGAGAAACTGGAACTTACATATTGGCAGAAGAGAAAAGAAATGCCGTGATCCTGGACTGGTGTAATCTCAACCATCTGTCCCTTTAGCACCACTAATTGGTCCACAAGACTGACCACAGACACCATATCACATCTATCCTCCTGTCATCCCACCATCTAGAGCACCAGGTATCAGGAGCATACCTCACTACCATTCCCATCTCTGGGCTCAGCACTTTTAAGAAGCTCACATTTTACATTCAGACATTTCAACCTCTCCTGCTCAAAAATTTTGCCACATTCCCTCTCTCTGCCCCAGACAATCCAAATTTAATACAATCCTCTTCCATCAGACTTTAGACTTCTTTCTTGTAGGTGGATATAGAAAGGAAACCCTAACACCACTTGGATTTTTTTTTCCAGAATAACATGCTCTGTTAAATAACCAATATAACATATATGTCATTGTGTTATAATTATTTTGTGTTTGTCTCTAACTATAAAATTCTTGAGGATATGAAAATTTTATCTACCTTTATACATCTCACCCCCACTTCCTGGACTTATTGAGTTTTTTATAAATGTTTGTTAAATAGAACATCACAAAAATTCATTATGTAGGCCTATGTTAATTTTTTTGCCCAGTTCTGAGAATGGTTTTTGTGTGAAGTCATGAAAATGCATTGATGAGTATACAGTATCCTCAAACCAAGATTTTCAAGTGCTTTTTAACAATTAAATTCTGAGGAACAATGTAAAGCTTGCATAGTTTTCTGTCAAATACTTTCTAGAGACAGCTGGTGCTCATTGGGGTTCATGGACTTCATTATGAGTTCATCTCCTTGACTTCAATGTTGGATATTGTATTAGTCAGTTTTGCACTGCTAGCCAGAAATACCTGAGACTGGGTAATTTATTAAAAAAAAAAAAATAGTTTAATTGGCTCGTGGTTCCACAGGCTATACAGGAAGCATGATGGAGACCTCAGGAAACTTTCAATCATGGTGGAAGGGGAAGGGGAAGCAGGCACAAACTACATGGCCAGAGCAGGAAGAAGGGAGGGTGGTGTATTACATACTTTTAAATAACCAGTTCTTGTGAGAACTCTTATCACGAGAACAGCATGAGTGGGATGGTGCTAAACGAATGGAAACTGTCCAATGACCCAATCATCTCCCACCAGATCCCCCCTCCAGCATTGGGGATGACATTTTAACATGAGATTTGGATGCAGACATAGATCCAAACCATATCAGATGTATTGGCTGAAAAAAAAAGGAGGGAAAGGGAAACACATGTTAAACAGAGTGAGAAAGCAGCAGAGGCCTCAGTAGATTGTTAAATAATAGGTTTTGCCTTCAGCCTTGACCATGCTAGGCTGTATTGTTCTAAATGAAATTATGGGCATATGATGGCATTTAAATTATGACTAAGGTTCTAAGATCAGTTCAATCAATGCAGGGCCTCCAACAAGTTTGTCATGTATATAATGCCTCTTTTTCTTTCTCTGTAAAATAGGTTTTATAAATTGCTATCCCAATGAAACCGAGCAAGAAATACCTTCAGATTTTCCACATGCCGAACGGCACATAGATCATACTAAAAGTTTAATCCAAGGGGGGATTTGGTTTGCCCAAGTTAGATTTTAATAAAATTAAGCCTGGAGTATCTTGTATTTCTATCCACTCAGATCCCTGAGGCCTTGCCATTGTGTTACTGTTGCTCAGAACTAACTCTCCACCTTTATCTTCAACTCGTTATAATAAATCCTTTCAGTCCTGAACCATTCAGGCACACCCTCTTCCTCCACCTCTGTGAAGTGTGTCCTGTCAGATTCTTTCTTCCCAGCCCTTGTCAGTCATTAATCGGCATTACTTATCACTGTTGATTATAGCAGTGCTTATTGCTGACTATAGAAGAAAACTGTGTGTCTCCAAGATGACATCATCTAACCTTAAAGAGGGATCGCTGGTGAAAATTCTAGTCTGTAAGGTGTGGACAGTAGCGAGCGCACCGGGTGATTAGACTGGACATTTAGGGGATAGTGGGGAGAAAGGTTACAATTTATTCCTAGAAAACATTTTGGTGTTCTTCCCAGTGATTAGAAAATGCTTAAGGTTGTATTTGATTTGAATAAAAGACACTACATACTTACAGAAATGCAAATGATTAAATATCTCACAGTTTACTTTTCAGAGGACATCTAATTAATTAATTTGATTCTTACTAACAGAATACCTCATAAATTAGCCAGGACTAATCATTAAGCATAATTTTCAAGGTGAGGAAACTGCATCATAAAGGAAAAAAGAAAAGAAAAAGGAGGTACTGTTTTTATTATCACTCTGTCATTGCTTTATTGGGGACTGGCCCTGTGAGAGTTAAAGCCTTAAATAATGCAAGTGAAGGATGCAGGCCTGGACTACCTACACCTGCCATAGGATGTACAATCCACGGGATAACTGAGCTACACCTAAATTTAAACATCTTGAGACTCAGGGAGTCTCATAAATGTTTTGTAAATGGTCAGTGTTAGTTGCAACATAAAATTCTTACCTTTATTAAGTTCTTCAACCCAGATCAACTTGAAAATAGAAACCAATAAAAAAAAAATACAGTGCCCTGTTTGTTCTTACCATCTCTGATTTAGAGTAATTACTTAATAAACAAATTATTAATTTATTCCTTCATTTAGCCAACAAACATTTATTGAGTTGTGCTGATTTTCAGCTACCATTTCAGCTGCTGGTCGTTCAGTAATAAACAATATAGGCAAGATTTGTACTCTCTTAACACATATGTTCTAGTGGGTGACAAGTAATTGAAGATATTGTGCATTAATTATGGCCTGATGACTTCAAGGGAAGAAGGAACAGGTAGTAAATCACCGGCCCAGGGATAAAATTGCTATTCTGTGGTGACACTTAATCCAGTATGTGTACCAGCTTTACCCAATTAGGGAAGCTTTGACTGTGACAGGTGAAGGTGGCCTGAGCACAGTTAAGCACAGGTGGGAGGAAAGTGGGGACAATATGGTTGATTTAAAATTTGACTTCAGAAAATAGGTGAATTTTTAGCTTGTTCTTAAGTTTCCAGTCGATATTTCAAATCATTGAATTAAAATATTAAATCTGAACCTTTTTAAGTATCTTCATCAGATGTCCTGATCTAAACTCTTCACTGTAATGACATCAACAATAGGCCCTAGACATATCCAAGGAAGTTATTTATAAAGTACCTTGAATAATACTCAGCACATATCACAGTCTTAATAAATATACATTTCTGTATCTATTTTCAAGAACTGGTAGATTCCTATGGGATTATGTTAGGATGAAGGACTGGCTTTTTTTTTTTTTTTTTTTTTTTTTTTTTTTTTTTTTTTTTTTCCCCTGAGACAGAATCTTACTCTGTCACCCTGGCTGGAGAGTGCAGTGGTGTAATCTCGGCTGACTGCAACCTCCACTTCCCTGATTCAAGTGATTCTCCCAACTCAGCCTCCTGAGTAGCTGGGGTTACAGGCACCTGCCACCACGCCCAACTAATTTTTATATTTTTAGTAGAGACAGGGTTTCAACATGTTGACCAGACTGGTCTCGAACTCCTGACCTCAAGTAATCTCCCTGCCTTGGCATCCCAAAGTGCTGGGATTACAGGCATGAGCCACCATGCCCAGCCAGGACTGATGTATTACACTCAGTGTGTAATGACAGGTGTGTTGTTCATCTATTAATTTGTTATGAGAACAATTTTCTCATGCTATTCTGGCTAGCTGGAAAGGGGCCTAAACTAGGAAATGAGAAATCTGGATTCCAGTCTTATAGAACCTGAACAAGTCATCAATTCCTTAAATTCACTGTTCTTGTCATTAAAAAGATAATATTTAACTTACCTCCTCTATGGAAATGCAGTATGGTTTGGATATAAAAGTTAAATAAATGTTAAAGTAAATAAAATATAAAACATTGGACTAATATTAAGTAATCCTAGTAGTCTATAAAAATAAAGAATTGAGTATGTTAATAGGTTTATAGTTAGGCTAGTATTCATGGCCATCATTCATTGGTATTTCCAAATACCTCTTTCAGTTATACCTTGCCTTCAATGAAAGAGATCCATAGACTCCATCTCAGGAACCATGCAGATAGGCTTATGAATATGCCCCCCATAATGACACATCCTCAAAGAAAGGAAACCCTAATAATGGTGCGTGGAATTGAGACCTAGACACTGTTGGTATGGTTGTGCTGTTGAGCATGTAAAAGCAGCTTCTATCTCTAAGTTAGTTATTAGGTTAATAACTTGTTTAGAAGGCAGGGCTAAGAAAATATGTAATTTGCTATAAAGCAGAAGGTGATTTGGGGTCACAGTGATTCTCTTCTTTATCCATTATAGTCATTGTAGGATTCCAAATTTTTAGTGCCGTAGTGAGCACAGACACATACAATAGCAAACCTTGGTTTTATGTTTACCCGGAGAACAAATTTGAGATTTATGTTTGCTCTCTATTAATGGTGGATTTTTTAAAATGAAAGCAGAATACTAATAAGTTTCCTCTGCTTTCTCTGGGCTGTATTATCTATGAATATTTGAATCCCCTCACCTTCACTATCCCCTTTGCATAAGAATTTTGCTGCTTTGAGAAGATAGAGGACACAATATTGAAATATATGTGTGGAATCCAAGGCAGCTGATGGACTTGGCAGCAACTTTGAATGACTTCATCAAGTATGATGCTTTTTAGCAATATGTTACAAAAGCTGAAACATAATATGGCATAAAGATAGAGAGGCTGTTCATCAATATTTCCTTGAAACCACATATATACAGTTTCGCATTAATTATTTGACATGTCAGGTGGAGTTGCTGCCTGCTGGGGGACATCAGTTAGGTGTTGTTTTGTAAGCTTTTCATTTGCTAACACAAAAGTTGCGGTGACATAGCTTGGTTCACACTGAAATAAATGTTTCATTGGGTATCCAGGAATTTCTTCTGTTTTATTATTTATTAGAAGCCACAAGGGCCTATAGAATGTCACCGAACATGCCAGAAATAAGCCCCAATCTCTGAAGTCATGTGCCAGAGCTAGTAATGTAATAAGATAGGGTGGTATGAGAAAAACAAAATAGATAAGACTACATTTTCTTTTCATACAGTGGTTCAATAGGAGGACATTTACTATTTGACTTTTCTACTTGTAATGTGAGAGATTTCTAGGTAAAAGATCTGACATTTTGCCAAATTGCCTTGTTTGTAACTTCACCAAAATCAAGTCACAGAAAAACAAACTGAAAACTGCTTGGACATATTTTTCTATTATTTTAATCCACCACGTTTTTAGAAGCAGTTGTCTTATGTGACACTAACCAGCACTGTTTTCCACATGGCTCACTGGAGAAAAACAAAACAAAATCAACAACAACAACAAACTATTATATTACAGCCATCTTTAAGACCAAGATCCCCAGCTATTAGCCAGAAAAGTTTAGAAGTTTAGATGATTTTCTAGGTTAATTTTTTTATAGTAACTCTTATGAGTTAAATACTTTTTCTCTGTTGTTTTCTTCTTCTATTACCATGGCTTAATACCATTCTTTATGTGGGAAAGTCTCTTTACAAAATATCTGCGTGATGAGAATAATGCCTTATCTTTGCGTTGCCAGAGCCTAGCCGAGGAAGAACTTTGCACTGAGGAGAAAATAAAAACAAAGTCTGTTTGGTTCAATGGAAATATTTGTTCCACTTAATTACTGTGAAAGGTATGACTCCTTTCTGAATACATGATTCAATCATTTGCATGAAGAACAGACAAATACCTATAAAACTCGAGGTATCCTTCTGGAGTGACATCAGCAGAATAGGAGTTTCCAGGATTTCTTCCATCACAGAAACATGTATTTGAACAACCATTCATGAAAGAACATACCTTCACAAGAACTAAGGAATCTAAATAAAAGATTATAGTATCTGGATCCAGCACAAATGTGAGAAAAGTCACATTGAAGAGATTAGGAAGGACAGTTTTACACTACCCCTTCCCACAACCCCATATAGTATGGCTCAAAGAGAAATACTCTCCATGTGGAGGAAGAAAATGAAGTGAGCACCTGAATTTGTCTTTGACCCCAGCAACAGGCCCATTCCAGTGAAACCAAGAAACAGACCATCCCACTCCCTAGCCCCTAGACACACTCCAAGTAAACCTCAGAGCAAGACCAGGCCTTGTATCCCCACGCTCCAGGACCACCTCAGTACCAGGTTAGCTCCCATGACCCCAGGCTCCAAACCAGCACCCATGGAGCCGAGCTCTAGATCCAACCTAGTTCCAGGCTGACTCCTGTGGCCTTGACCCCAGCAGGTGCCTATGGCCCCAGGATAAAGACGTGCTTTTGTGGATCCAGACTCTAGAACCATCTTCTTGGATCCAGACACAAGGCTCACACAAGCGGACCCTGGCACTAAGTCAGCACTGTGGACTCAGAACCATGCAGATCCCCATGGACCCAGGTACTACACCTGCCTCAGTGATGGTTGTGCCTCTGTGAACCTAAGATCAAAGCCTGGCCCAACACCAGGTCAGCTCTGATGGAACCAGGCTTCAGGTCAGCTCCCATGTACCTAAGTTCCAGGTACTCCCCCATGACTGCAGTCACCAGGCCCATCACAAAGGATTCTAGTGCCATGCTGACCCTCATAGACCCAGATTACAGGCAAGTTCCCTCAAACCTAGGCTCTAGAACTGCACAACAAATTCAAGCCTCAGGCCTGCACCAGTGGACCCAAGCTCTGGGCCTGTCCCTACCGACTAGGTACTAGACTGTCCCAAGTGTAGCTAGGCATCAGACCCATCTGCCCACTGATGCAGGCACTAGGCCAGCATGCTGAAGAATTTAGGCAGCAAGTATACATTTAGACCCCACCAGCCAGTCCACCCAGAATCTCTAGATAAGATTGCTGAAGAAGTGCTTTCCTGCCAAAGCTAGTCTGCAAAGACTTAAGGACCCCCAGGAGGGTCCTTGTGTATTTCTTTGAAAACACAAGGTACCAATTCAAGACCACCAGGAGGGTCAGGAATAATCAGAGATACATGACATCACCAAAGGAACAATATAAAGCACCTGTATAAGGAAATGGAGAAATATTAACTACCCAACAAAGACTCCAAAATAATCTTTTTTTTTTCTTTCTTTCTTTTTTTTTTTCTTTGAGACAGAGTCTCACTCTGTTGCCCAGGCCGTAGTACAGTGGCACGATCTCGGCTCACTGCAAGCTCTGCCTCCCGGGTTCACACCATTCTCCTGCCTCAGCCTCCTGAGTAACTGGGACTACAGGTGCCCACCACGATGCCTGGCTAATTTTTTGTATTTTTAGTACAGACAGGGTTTCATCATGTTAGTCAGGATGGTCTCCATCTCCTGATCTCGTGATCTGCCTGCCTCGGCCTCCCAATGTGCTGGCATTACAGGCATGAGCCACAGCGCCTGGCTCTCAAAATAATCTTTTTTAAGAAGCTCAATGTACTACAAGAAACTACAGATATATAACAAAACAAAGTCACAAATACAATACAAGAAATAAGTGTAAAGTTCAATGAAGTGTATAGTAACCATAAGAAAGAACCAAACACAAGTTCTGAAGCAGGACACAATTACTGAATTAAAATATTTAACAGATAGCTTCAACAGCAGATACAATCAATAATAAGAATTAGCAAACTCAAAGACAAGTCCTTTCAAATCAACCAGGAAAACAAACAAACATACCAAAAAGACAAAAATAAATGAAGAAAGCCTATAGGACTTATAGGATGCCATCAAATGAACCTATATAAGCTTTATAGAATATCTAAGAGGAGCAGAAATAAGAAATAATCAGGTTGTTTAAAAAAACAATAATAGAAAACTTCAAATATGGAGAAGAAAATGAACATCTAGATTCATGTTGCCAAAAGGACCCCAAATAGGTTAAAAATAAAGAGACCGTCACTGAGACACATTATAATCAAACTTTCAAATGTCAAAGGCAAAGAGAGAATTATGTAAGAAGCAAGAGAAAAGTTATTCATCAAATACAAAGGAGCTACCCAATACTATCAGTAGTTTTCTCAGCAAAAAACATTGTATGCCAGGAGATAGTGAGATAATATATTCAGTCTGAAAGAAAGCAACTAGGAACCAAGAATAATATGCCCAGCAAATATGTCCTTCAGAAATGGAGAAATTAAAAAGACTTTTCAAAACAAACAAAAGCCAAAGGAGCTCACTACCACTAGGCAACCTTTACAAAACATACTAAAGCTAGTTCTTCAAGTGAAAATAAAAGGACTCTAACTTAAAACATGAAAACATATGGAAGTATAAAACTCATTGTAAAAGTAAGTATACAGTTAAATTCAAAATAATCTAGTACTATAATTGTGATGTATAAATCACTTTTAACCCAGCATTAAATTTCAAAGACAAAAGTATTAAAAATTACTATAACTTCAATAATTTGTTAATGGATACACAATGTGACGTCGAAAACATAAACTATATAGGGAGAAGTTAAATGATAGAGTTTTTGTATGTTGTCAAAGTTAAACTGTTAGCAGCCTCAAGTAGACAGTTATAACTGTAAGTAGCTTTGTGTAAGGCTTGTGGTAAAAGACCTTTACACACACACAAATCAAAACCTACCACAACCAAATATTATCTAATCACAAATTAAAACAGCAAGAGACAAAGAAGGAAGAAACTCCCCCAAAATCAGAAAACAATTAATAAAATGGAAATACTAAGTTCTTACCTATAAGGAACTACTTTAAAAGTAAATGGAATAAATTATCCAATCAAAAGACATAGAGTAATGGACAGAACAACAAAAAAGAAAGAGACCCAACTATATGAACTATATGCTGCCTACAAAATCCTCACTTTAGCTTTAAGAACACAGATAAGCTAAAAGTGGTGGGATAGAAAAAGACATACCATGCAAACAAAAAAACAAATAGATCGGAGATGGCTATGCTTACATAAGACAGAGTAGTCTTTTAATCATAAAAAATTTTAATAAGAAATTTATTATGTAATTATAAAGGGGTCAATTCATCAACAGGATTTAAGAATCATAAATATATATGCACCCAACATCAAAGCACCTAAATATATAAAACAAATATTAATAGAACTGGAGGGAGAAATTGATGGCAATACAAAAATGTAGAGGACTTCCATACTTTACTTTTAACAATAAATATCCCGACAGAAAATTTATTTTAAAAAACAAGAGTAGACTTGAACAACACTGTAGAATAAATGGACCTAAAAGATATATACATTATAAATACACAACAGAAGAACACATATTCTTCTCAGGTGCACATGAAACATTCTACAGGATAAATAATGTGTGAGACCACAAAACAAACCCTAACAAATGTAAAAAGATTGAAATCATTTCAAGTATTTTTTTCCAACAACCATGGTATGAAACCAGAAATAATAACTAAATAATGCAAATTTTACATATAAAAATTAAACACACACTTTTGAGCAACCAATGAGTTTGAAAAAGTCAGAAGAGAAATAAAAAGTATCTTGAAACAAATAAAACGGGAATCACAACATAGAAAAACTTACGTGTTGTAGCAAACACAGTTCTAAGAGGACAGTTTATAGCAATAAATTCATATACTAAGAAAAAAAGATCTCAAGTAAGCAACCTAACTAAATATCTCAAGGAACTAGTGACAGAATAATAAATTCAAAATCAGCAGAAGGAATGAAATAAAAATCACAGCAGAAATAAATGAAACACTGACTAGAAAAGCAATTGAAATTATCAACAATTTTGAAAATGTCAAACACTTAAAAAATGTTTTGAAAACAACTTTTTTAAAACAATACTGAAAAATCTTCAGTTAGACTAAGAGAAAAAGAAAATAATGCTCAAATAATATAAAATTATAAATGAAAGAAGAGACATTACAACTGATACCACAGAAATATAAATGTGTTTAAGAGACAACCATAAACATTTATATGCTAACAAATTGTATAATCTAGAAGACAGTATGAATTCCTACAAACCCACAACCTATGAAGACTGAATCAGAAGAAATAGAAAATGTGAACAGACCAATAACCAATAAGAAAATTGCATCAGTAATCAAAAAACCTTCCAACAAAAAAAAATCTCAAAACCTGATGATTTTACAGGTGAATTCTACAAGACATTTCAAGAAGAATCAACACAAAACCTCACACACTACCAAAACATTGATGAGGAGGAAACAATTCCAAACTAATTTTATGAAGTTAGAATTATCCTGATACGAATTACAGACAATGACACCCCAAGAAAAGAAAATTATGTAGGCCAATATCCCTGTTGAACACAGATGCAGAAACCTTCAATAAAATTCTAGCAATCGAATTTAACGGCAAATTAAAAGGATCATAAACCTAGATCATGTGGAATTTATGGGATGTACGGATGTTTCAACATACACAAATGAATGTGATAAACCACATTAACAGAATGAAGGCTAAAAATACTATGACCACCTCAATACATGAACAAAAAGCATTTGATAACATTCAATATCCATTCATAATTAAAACTCTTGACAAATTAGCATAGAGGAATTGTATCTCAACATAAAAAGGCCATATATGATAAGCCCACAGGTAACTTCATACTCAACAGTAAAGAGCTGAAAGGTTTTTGTCTGAAATCAGGATGCCCACCCTGATCATTTCTATTCAATACAGTATTTATAGTACTACACAGAGCAATTAGGCAAAAAATAAACAAGAAAAAATAAAAAAAGATATCTGACTTGCAAAGAAAAGTACAACTGTCTATTTCAGATAATATTTTATATATGTATAATCTTTAAGATTTCACTAGAAATCATTAGCTCTAAATAAGATCAGTAAAATTGCCAGGTACACTAGGCATCAGTTGTGCTTCTCTATACTAACAACAAACTACCCAACAAAGAAATTAAGAAAACAATCCAATTCAAAATAGCATCAGTAAACCCTGAGGAATAAATTTAGCTGAGGAGGTAAAATAACTATATACTGAAAAATCATGAAACAGTGGTGAAATACACTGAAATAGGCAGAAATAAATAAAATGACATTTCATGTTGTTTGATCAAAATAATTAATATTTATTTAAATGTCCATATGACACAAAGCAATCTAGGCCAAAATCTCTGAAATTCGAAGTTGATAGATGAGATTCTAAGAATGGACCATGGCTAGAAAGGAGGCATTTCAATACCTAAAATTCTGTGTTTATATTTTCAAGTTGCACTTTAGTTCATATTTTGCTACCATTCGAGAGTTGCTTGTTTTTTGACTTGACAGAAGAGCTGAGAAAATCACTAACACTGGGGAACTAAATAGCCTTAAAAACAAGTCATCGCATTACTACCAAACTTCCCAGCTGTTATGATTTGGGTGTTTGATCCCTCTAAAGCTCATGTTGAAACTTAATCCCCAATATGGCAGTACAGAATGGTGGGAACTTTAAGAGGTCATTGGGTCATGAGGGCTCTGCTTTCATGAATGGAGTAATCCTTTCATGTATTAATGGGTTACTGGATTAATAGGTTATCATGGGAATGAGACTAGTGACTTTTTAAGAAGAGAAAGACTTGAGCTAACCCACTCAGCTGCCTTGCCCTGTGATGCCTTCCATCATGTTATGACACAACACAAGGTCCTCACCAGAAGTGACCAGGTATAGCCAGCCACCCAATCTTGCATATCTCAGACTCCAGAACTGTAAGAAATAAATTCTTTTAAAAAGAATAAATTATTCCACCTCGGGTATTCAGTTATAGCAACAGAAAACAGACTAAAATAGAAAATTCATAACAGGAGTGGTGTTGTCACTATAAAGATACTTGTAAAAGTGATAGCAGCTTTGGAATTGGGTAATGGGCAGAGGTTGCAAGAGTTTATTCTGGTGAGATCTTAGAAGATTAGGGAAAGGTTAGAACTCCTTAGAGTTTAATAAATTGTCATGACCAGAATGATAATAGGAATATGGAGAATAAAGGATATTCTGACAAAGTTTCAGATAGAACACTAAGAAACAAGGCATTAGAAATTGGAGTAAAGGCTATCCATGTTATCAACTGGCAAAAAACTTGGTTGGATTGTGTTCATGCTCAAGGGCTTTATGTAATACAGAGCTCAAAAACAAAAAAAAATAGAACATTTGGCAGAGTAAATATCTAAGCAGTAAAGAATTCAAGTGCTGCATCCTTGTAACTGCTTACATTGAGTTGTGAGAGGAAAAAATGAGGCCTTGAGGGCCCATCCATTGCCCCAGTGTATCCCAGAGGAGGCACATAGAGTCAAAAGAGATTATTCCCCAGCCTTAGGATTTAATAGTGTCCTTGTGGGTTTTTAAACTTGCTTGGGGCTGGTTACTCTTCTCTTCTGTCCTATTTCTCAATTTGGGAATGGGAATGTATAACCTGTGCCTGCTTCACCAATTCTATCTTGGAAGTAGATAACTTGTTTTGGTTTTACAGACTCCTTGATGAGATCTGGATTTTGGACTTTTGAGTTGGTGCTGGAATATGTTAAGACTTTGGGCCTAGAGAGATGAAATGAATATATTTTTTATATATGAAGGATGTGAGTTTCGAGGGGCCGGGATGGGATTCCATGTCTTAAATGTTTGTCTTCTCTAAAATTCATGTTGAAATTTAATCCCCAATATGGCAGTATTGAAAGATGGGACCTTTAAGAAGTCACTGGGTCATGAAAGCTCTGACCACATGAATGAAGTAATTCATGAATTAATGGGTTAATGGATTAATTGATTATCACAAGAATGGAATTGGTGGCTTTACAAGAAAAAGAAGAGATATCTGAGCAGAGACATTCAACCCTCTTGCCTTGTGATGCCTTTCACCAAGGTATGACAAAGTGTGAGGCCCTCACAGAAGCCAACCAGGTGCAGCCACCCAACCTTGGACTTCTCAGCCTCTAGAATGATAATAAATAAAGGCACTTTATTTATAAATTATACGGCCTCAGGTATTCAGCTATTGCAACAGAAAAGTGATGAAAACACCAGCTAATATAAATATATTAGTCATATAATTATTTTCTCAGAAACACATCATAAGTAGCAGAAATCTTTTAGATTATACTAATTGTGCCATATATTGGAGGTCCTAATGACAGGGTCTGGGGTATTTTAAATACTTTAAACAAGAGTTTGCTACTAGTGTTCGTGACAAAGGATTACAGAAGAATCACAGATATAGTCAGTCACAGCTTTAAATGCTGTAATCCAAAGAGGAGTATATGATTAAGAAAAAGATATTAAAAAATTAGAAAATGCAAATGGGTTAAACCCCAGTATCTATCATAATTAAATGTATTGTTTTGTAGGAAAAAGACAACATAATACAATTGACAGTAGTAAGGAGTGATTTTTATTTTCTTCTCTATAATACTTGTACTTTCTATGATTTTAAACAGTGTATATTAATGTCTCATGTAACTAGAGGAAAAATATCTATTAAAATCAACTTTGGCTAGATTTCCAGAAAGTTACCTCTTCTTATAGAGATTTTATTTGTCATTCTGCTATAAATCATTCCAGATGACTATGTCTTTTGGTTCATGCAATAACAAAGAGATCTTTATTTTTAACATTCAGCTGTGCATTCCTGACTTGTCCAGTTAATATTCTATTGGGACTGGCTCTCTAGAATCTTCTTTTTGAAGGCTTAGGTAGATTCTTTGGTTAACTCAAAGGGTATAAATAGACAGCCATAAATTTGAAAATCCCCTTTATGGAATGATTACCTCTTTAATTAAATTTAGAATAATCTATATTCTGGGTGTGATTTTTTTCAAAACATTATTAGTTTATTTAAAATTTTCTTGTTGTTTTATTAACTTCATTAGTCTCATCATAAACAGCATCTCCAAATGTAACATACGTTAGAAAATTTTGTCTCTTGAAAGCATAGCTATGAAGTGATTTCAGGCAGGGTCAGAAAAAGTAGTTGGGCTATCATTTACTTGCTTCAGCCATCCTTACTCATTCAAATTATTAGTCTGTTCAAGGCAAAGTAGTAAAGGAATCAAATGTGATCATTAGTGCTCCTCCACTCTTTCACCCAGTAGCATCCTTTTGTCTTGAAAGCCTCAGGATTCCCTTAATCAGGCAACCACCCTTCAGCTTTACTCCTTAGACAATATCTCAAAAGCTGTATCATATAATACTTCCTCCGCCTGCTGTCAAAATTACCTGTTCTATAAATTCTGAGGAACCATGATCTCTCCATTCCATGGTGCTGGAGAGCCAAGTAGATGAACCAATTCAGGCTGTTATTAAAAAGAAAGCAGCTATTTCAATATCTTTTTTCTTCTGAATATATAAAAACTTCAGTGGCTGTTTTAATATAGACAGCATGCTTACTCAAAAGCTTTAGTCTAGTAATGGAAATTCCAATAAACAAAGGGGGGAAAAAACGACTGAAAGACAAATGTGGATTATATTTTTAAGAAAGGATGGTTTCATATTGAGTCTCTATGCTTCTCCAATATAGGAGGGGAAGGTCTTTATCTATCTATATCTCCGTAAAACTTAAGTCATGAGATCTGAGTTGAAAACAGAAGCCCTTTCCTTTACTACAAACTGCCACTTCACAAGATAAACTATGCTAACTGTCTAATTTAGTCATTTATTCTTAAAACTTTCTATCAGATAATTGAATCATCTGTAAATAGACAATGACCTTCTATGTTACATGATTTCATGATTACAGTATGCCTTTATAGATATATTTTCTTATACAGGAAAATATCACTATTCCATTCCCAAATGCCTGAGAAGGTGCTCAAATTACAGAAACACTGATTGCACACCAACTGAAAAGGAATTTAAAGATGAACAAACAATAATAGGGAGGTTATATGACATTAGTCATTAGATAGTGGCAGGATGAGTTAAAACTCTTAGTTAACTGCTTTTTCTTTCTACTCCATTCAATTTACAAAAATTAAGATCTGATAGGAATGAATGAGAATGTTAAGGTATGCGAGGACTGAAAGCTTTGGAAGTAGCAAAGATTCTTCTGCCTAGTTCACACAACTGACTAGAATGTACCAGGGCATTTCTTAACTCACTTCTATTTAACCTCACACCCATCAACTTGGAAAATATCTTTTAAGATGAGTTTTACAAGATGCCTTATGAGAGAGAAGAGCCAGGCATGGTGGTCACACCTGTGTTCCCAGCACTTTGGGAGGCCAAGGTGGGTGGATCACCTGAGGTCAGGAGTTTGAGACCTGCCTGGCCAACATGGTGAAATCCCATCTCCACTAAAAATACATTAGCCAGGTGTGGTGGTGCACACTTGTAATCCCAGCTACTCGGGAGGCTGAGGCAGGAGAATCGCTTGAACCCGGGAGGCAGAGGTCGCAGTGAGCCTAGATTGTGCCACAGCACTCCGGCCTGTGTGAGAGTGAGACTCTGTCTCAAAATTTTAAAAAGACAGAGGGAGACAGACAGACAAACAATTATAGAGAGATAAACAAGCAGAGAGAAACAGAGAGACAGACTGAGAAAAGAGACCGAGAAACAAAGAGATTTGAGAAACAGAAAGGCTGTGACACAAACATTTGATTTGCCAAGGCAAAAAACAAACAAACAAACAAAATCCCTCTGTGTGGATATTATCATCATTCTAAACCTCATTAGGGTATTAAAAGCTGATCCTGTGGACTTTTCATTCCACTGCCTATTCCAAGTTAGATGGTTCTTTCATTTTGCAGAACAGTACCTGAGATAACTAACAAGTAAAAAATAAATGCTGACTCTGCTAGAGGGTTAGAGATATCATATTTACAGTCAATAAAATGAGCTCACACCTGTTAAACAGCATCATGACATTCCTATAGATTTATTTCCTAAGGTTTAAGTGATTCTTGTATTATTTAATAATTCTTCAAAATCCTATAACTTCAGGACGCTCATCAACTTAAAAGAAAGCAAAAATCAAAATAACATAGAAAAGTGCAAAGACTTTCTGATGTTTTCCCACTTTCTACCATCTTCTTACCACTAAGTCTTTGTACACATTGTTCCCCTTTCCTTACTTAATACTACTTATCAGCAACCCCTAACCCCTTCCATTTCTCTCACTAGTTCTGTATGGCTTTTCTACATCCAGAGATGGGGTTCACTTCTGTAATAACCAGCCTTCAAGATGCCTTCCACAGATTCACATCTCCTGGTGTTTACACCTTTATTAGTCTTCTCTCAGACTTGATGAAGAATGGTCATGACTGACAATGTATGACTTCCAAAAGAAGTCGCAAACCACTGAGTCTTCTGCTTTGTTCTCTTGTATTGCTTGCTGTGGGACTAAACACATACCATGTTGCAAGAAAACTCAAGAGAACCACATGGAGAAGATCTGAGCCATTATCAACTTGGCAGCCATGTGAGTGATCCACCCTGAAAGCCAAACCTCCAGCCATAGTCCAGCCTTCAGATGATTGTAGCCCTAATCAACATCTAGCTGCATCTCACATTAAACCCAGAGCCAACAGTGTCCAACCACACTGTTCCTAAATTCCTGACCCACCAAAATGGTGAAAGAGTACCTATTCTTTTAAGATTTGGAGTAATTTGTTATGCATTAACAGATAACTAATACAGCATTGTTTATGTGGCTCTAAGGATTGTCCCAACGTGGGTGTCCCAACGTGGGCTAGATGGCACCTCACTGTGATTCCATGACCTCTACTTCTTTCAAACATCATTCTAGCCATAGTAAACTCAGTCCTAGTTTACTAAATCTTCTTGTCTGTCTCACTCACTAGCTTCAAGATTTTTGAAAAATTATCTAACTCTCTCATTTGTGAAGGCCGCATGTCACAGTAAAGTTTAATTGTCCCAACTAGTATATGTTATATATTGATGAGAATGAAATAATAATTTCAATCTTGCCATATGCGATAAAGGAGGAGAGATGAAAAAGTATCATCTGATTCTCCTGTACCTTGACTCCCAAATGCATAAAGCATTTAATTGAAGTTAATAATCATTTTTTTCCTAGACATTTCCCCTGCAATATGTGGCAGTGGAAAAGCCCCATCAGGGCACTAGGAGGTAAAATTTACAGATTCAACACACATATTTATCTTTTTTTTACCAAAGTGATTACAAGACAAACTGAGAGCAGACAGTGGATGAGAGATAGCAGCTAACTGTTGTAACATGCAAAATGGTACAGTGAGTATTGATGAATTAGTAGTTGGTGAAACTCTACCTGGAGAACTGTTTTAAAGCTTGCATGAAAAGAATGTCCAGTCCCTAGCTCCCCTTCAAATCCCACATAAGCAGGCCCAACACAGCTTCTTAAAGAGGGAATCTGAAGAAGGCAAATAGGGGGCTGAACTACAAATTGTGGCTGCCTGAAATAAGGCAGGTAGGCGTATACCTCCACAGTGAAGGATGTAGCAAAATGTCTCATTATTTGGGGAATCCCGAAGTTGAGCCTCCCTCTCTTAACCATGTAGATATAGCTTCCGATTGGCAGTTGACACTAGGAAAGTCAGTGTAGGGTCAGACACTGTTGCTGTTGCTGCATTTGTCACAGATTTGCTTGCTCGACTTGTTGGCTAAGTGAGACAGCAGTCAGATCCATGTTTCCTCCAGTTACCACCCATTTTTCTCCTTCAGTTTCTTCATTCCTGCTCCAAGTATGTGTTTAACACCATGGTGTATGTCACCTGCATCATTGAATTTGTACACTTTTAGGAAGTGAAAGCCTGATGTGAGCTCCAGATTGTCCACGTGGATTTTAGCACATCTTTGCAGGCTTCCAGTTTGTTCTTGCTCTCACTCATATCACATCCATCTTCCCAGTGGAGTTATGGTATCTAGCTACTAATAGTTTAACAAATTTCTGAATATTTATTAATTGGTATTGCCTACCCTGCCCAGCACCAGGGCAGAAGCCCATTGTGTAAGGTCAAATCCCTATAGCAAATCCCCTATTCCTGAGATTTTATGGATGGTACAGACAAAGATATAGACATAGATCTAAACACAGACATAGATGTAGACATGGATCTTAGTAGTTCTGCTTCTTTGATCAAGTCTTCATTGTTACTCTATGTAAGAAAGATATTAATCAAAGACTCCATTCCTGAACAGTTGAGGTCAAGTTTTGCAAGGATATTTAGCAAATTGAGACGTCTCTAATTTTCCAAATGTTATGAGGTAAAATTCACGTTAACCCATCTCAACAGTGTTCATTACAATAAATTTGTTAGCAAAGGCTGACAGTTATAAACACATAACTCCTGAAGTAGTTTTTTTAACTTTAATTAATTTGTTGGAAATAGTATCATGAACGCCATTAACAAATTCAGGATGATGAGTGTTCTAGATTCTATAAAACCCACATTAGGCAGTCACTGCCTAGAGAAGAGAAATCAGATACTTGATTGGTGAGAGATGTTCGTATTTCTACAATGTCTTAGATGCGTCACGCCAAATCTGCCCTGTAATTCACTCTGGGCAGTAAGCATAGGCCTAGATGTGGTAAACACAAATGCCCTTTATTTTTCTTTTTTTGACTAAGCTAATTTGTTTCCAACAAACTAACAAAAAATCTATACTATTGCTCCCCAAGCATAGGTCACAGAAGGCTTGTGGCATATCTTGGATAAACCACTGTCCTGAGGTTCTGTCGTCTGGGCACCTATGTCTAATCCAGGAGTCACACAGAGCTCAGCAAGATAGAATGGGATAACCTAGTCATGTTCAAGGAAGATGATATTTTGCTTTGTGAATCAGACTTATAAATTCTGGTTTAAATGGAGTCAAACAAATACAATTAGGGCCTCTTGACTTTGACATGAACTCTATTCAGATCATGCTTTTCCATGTAAATTTTATTACCCTCCACTCCTTTTCCTGCAAAGGACTTAGCATGTCTAGCAGAGGGCTTTGGGATAACTAGGTGGTGTTTAATCTGAAAATATCACTGAGTACATAAATATTTCAGAAAGCATTTGTATGCCATGATACTGCATACCCTAAGTTTTAGACCCAGCTAATGTAATGGGCCAGTGTAACTACATAGTTTTATTTGTTTTTACTACTTTGGCATGGGTCTAGAAAGATATTGTTTTAATTACTTCAAAAGAGTTTGCTGCTATTTGAGTATTCAGTGGAATTTCTATGAGTACTTAAGATGCTATCTTTGGGTGAAATAAACGATTATAATGGAAGGGTTTTTGATTTTTTATGACCTCCAAGCCAGTATCTTTTCGCTAATTTGGATATGGGTACAGCATGCTATGTTATTTGTGGCTTCAAACATGGGCCAATTACCATTTTGTCTGTTGGCATGAACTTAATATATAAGAATGCTGGACAGGAGTGCACCGAGGTGTTCTAATGAGGATAACCAACACATGCTCCGTGACTGCTGAAGAAGATGGATTGTCAAATAAGCTACCCAGTGCTCTAACAAGCTAGCTTGGTGTGATAATCCAGTTTAAGATCTTGTTACATTATTCATTTCTTTTCTCTTGCACTAATCTTTGCAGCATATTTCTGTTTTGTTACTGCCTGCATTTTCAGAGCTACAGAGATTATTGTTTTATGATAAAGATAAAGCCTTCCATTAATTTGTTCATGCTTTGCAGGGAGAACAAGGCAAAACAAAGATCTGTAGTAGTTTACTTTTCACAGATTGCTTGTTATACCCGGTAAGTTCCACTGGCTATTGGGGAATTAACTGTACGTGAGTAGAGATCACAGCAGGTTCAGACTGGGTCCATGTCAAGCAGCCATAGTAAATGAGAGCAAATTAAAAGGCTTCTGAGCACAGACCTTTTCACCAGGTTTTACCATGTTAATATGTTTACTTATGAGGAACTGGACACATGGATGTATAAACATGAACACTGTTGCTTTACAGGCACCAAAATTCCACTACCTCTCAATATCAGCATAATTGCAAGAAAAGCAGGTGTTAGCACAGAGATGCAGTTAAGGAATCACAGAAGAAGAGTTGAAACGTTTCTCAAGAAGTTATCAGAATAAGCCCCAAATAATACATAATTATAGTAACACAATTATTAAAGGAATTAAAATGTTACACTGGAACTAATTCACTTAGTACAAAAAAAGCAATAAAGGAGACATAGAGGAACAAAAAAGATACAACTTCTTTTTTCAAAAAAGTTAAATGACAGACATAAATAAAATTACATCAATAATAATATTAAACATGGTTGGACTGAACAACCTAAAAGTCAAGGATTGTCAGACTGGATTAGAAAATATCAAAATATGTGATGTCTAAAGTAAATACACTTAAGATTAATAGATAAAAATAGGTTGAAAATAAAAAAATGAAAAATATATATAATGCAAATAGAAGCCACAAAAAGCAGGAAAGGTACTAATACCAGACAAAATAGACTTGAAAATTTTAAGCAATTATTGCTAGACATAAAAAGGAACATTTTTTAATGATAAAATAGTCAATCCATTAGGCAGCTATAACAATTTTAAATATACACAGACATACTTCATTTGATTAAATTTTGCAGATATTGCTTTTTTTCTTTTCTTTTTTTTATATAAATTGAAGATTTGTGGCAACCCTGAAAAGAACAAGTCTATCAGTACCATTTTCCCAACAGCATTTGCTCATTTTGCATCTCTATCATATTTTCATAATTCTCACAATATTTCAAGTCTTTATTATTATATCTGTTATGGTGATTTATGACCACTGGTCATTGTTGTTACTATTGCAATTGTCTAGGGATCGACAAACAGCGCTCATATAAGATGTTGAAAGTAATTGATAAATTGTGTTCTGACTACTAAACCAGCCAGTCACTCTCTGTCTCTCTTCCTTTCCTCAGGCATCCCTATTCATTGATATATAATATTGAAATCAGGCCAATAGATAACCATATGAGGCTTCTAAGTGTTCAAGTGAAAGGAAAATATGACATCTACCAATTTAAATCAAAAGTTAGAAATGGTTTAGCTTAGTGAAAAAGATAGTCAAAAACCAAGGTAGCCCAAAAGCTAGGCCTCTTGTGTCAGAGAGTTTGCTAAGTTGTAAATGCAAAGGAAAAATTACTGAAGAAAATTAAAAGTGCTACTCCAGTGCACACATCTATTTACAGCATGGTTTATTGAATATTTTAAGTCCACTATTGAGACCTATTGCTCAGAAAAAATGATTCCTTTCAAAATGTTACTGCTCATTGACAATGCACCTGCTCACCCAAGAGGTCTGATGGAGATGTCCAAGGAGGTTAACATTGTTTTCATGCCTGCTAACACATCTATTCTGCAGCCCATGGATCAAGACATTTCAACTTTCAAATCTTATTTAGAAATACAGCTGTAGCTGCCATAGATACTGATTCTACTGGTGGATTTGAATAAGTAAATTGAAAACCTTTGAAAGAATTCACCATTCTAGATACACTTAAGAACATTCCTAATTCATGAAAGGGAGGTCAAAATATCAGCATTAACAGAGTTTGAAAGAAGTTGATTCCAACTTTCATGAATAACTTTGAGGGGTTCAAGACTTCAGTGAAGACAGTAGCTAAAGATTTGGTGGACGTAGCAAGACAATTAGAAGTAGAAGTAGAGCCTCAAGATGTGACTGATTTGCTGAAACCTCATAATACAATTTTACTGAATGAGCAGTTGCTTTTTATAAAGGAGGAAAAAGGGAGCTTCATGAAATGGAATCCACTCCTAGTGAAGTTGCTATGAATATTGTTGAAATGACAACAAATAATTGAGAATATTACATAACCCTAGTTGACAAAGCAGTGGCAGGGTTTTATAAGATTGACTCCAATTTTGAAAAAAGTTAAAATGCTTTTAAATAGCATCACATGCTTCAGGGAAATCTTTCCTAAAAAGAAAAGTCAAAAAAATTGGCAAACTTCATTGTGTGGTCTTATTTTAAGAAATTACCACAGCCACCCCAACCTTCAGTAAGTATCACCCTGTTTAATCAGCAGCCATCAAGACTGAAGCAAGACATCCTTCTAACAAAAAGAGTTTGATTTGCTGGAGGCTCAGATGATTGTTAGCATTGTTTAGCAATAAAGTATTTTCAAATTATGATATGAACATTGTTTTTTAGGCATACTACTATTGCACACTTACTAGACTACAGTATAGTGTAAACATGACTTTTGTACTTTAATTCTTATGAAACAGAAAATTGTATGTGACTGGCTTTATTGCAGTATTTGCTTTATTGCAGTGGTCTGGAAACGAACCCACAATATCACAAAGGTATGCTTGTACACAGAGAGTCCCAAAATACATGAAGCAAAAATGAACATAATTGAAAGGAAAAATAGACAATTCAACAGTAATGTCTGGATACTTAAACAGTCACTTTCAGTAGTGGATAGAGCAACAAGACAGAAAATTAACAGGAAAATATTAGACTTCAAAAACCGTGTAAACCAACGGGACCTGACAGACATCTTAAAGAGCACTCCACCCAACAACGGCAGAATACACAGTTTTCTTGAGTGCACATTTAACTTTCTCCAGAAGATAGCATGTGCTAGGCCACAAAATGAGCCTCAATACATTTTAAAATATTTAAAATATGAAAAATATCTTCTCTGATCATGATGAAATAAAATAAAAATAAACAACAAGAAAAATTGGGAAAATTCACAAGTGGAAATAAAATAATACTTTCTAAGTCACAGATTATGTAAGAAAGATATCACAACAGAGATTGGAAAATACCCTGGGATGAATGAAAGTAAAGAAACACCAAAACAAAATTTATGAGATGTAGCTAAAGCACTGCTTACAGTATAGTTTTAAACACCTTTATTAAAAAAGTTAAAAGATCACAAATAACCTAACCTTCTACCTTATTACATAGGAAAAAAGAAAAGGTACATCTAGAGCAAAAAGAAGAAAAGAACCACTAAAGATTAGAGTGATAACAATAAAATAAACATTTTAAAAAGCAATAGAAAAACACTTGTTTCTTTGGAAAGGTTAACATAATTCAAGAAAACATTTAGCTAGACTGGCTGAGAAAAAAGAGGAGAATTACTAAAATCAGGAAGTAAAGAAGGAAGATTAATATTGACCTGACAGAAAGAGAAAGATCATAAGTAAAGAAATGTAACTCTATGCCAGAAAATTAGATAGCTTGGACAAAATACACAAATTCCTAGAAAGACACAAACTTTGAAGAATTAATACCAAGTCTTCCCAAACTCAAAAATTAATAGCAGGAAAAAAACACTTCCCAGTTTATGCTATGAAGCTGGTATTACCTTGATACCAAAACTAAATAAGGACATCATACAAAAAAATAAACTTACAGACTAATATTTCTTATAAATACAGACGTAAAACTCCTCAAAAATACCAACAAACCAAATATAGCAACACATAAAACAGATTATGCACTATGACCAATTGTGATTAATTCCACCAGTGAAAGGTGGGTTTAACATCTGAAATTAATTAATGCAACATATCATATCATCCCCTATGGATTGCTGATAGGAATGTAAAATAGTGCTTTGGAAAACAGTTTGGCATTTCTTCAAAGAAATAAAACATTGAGTTATAACATCATGACTGCATCTTATTATAACTTTCCATTCCTAGGTGTATACCCACGACAACTGAAAGCAAATAGCCAACAAAATACTTGCACATGAATGTTCATGACACCATGATTCATACTAGCCATAAAGAGAAAACAATTCAAATGCCCATTAAGTGAAAAATTAGTAGAGTATGGTATATCCATACAATGGATATAGTGTATCACCATAAAAATAAATGAATTGTTGATACGTATCACAACATGGATGAAACTTGAAAGCATTATGCTGTGATGGAAGCAGTCTGCAGATGCAATGGAAACCCTGTGAACATACCAACACTATTCTTGACACAGATAGAAGAAACAATCCTAAAATGTATATGGAACCACAGAAGATTCAGAATAGCCAAAGCAAACATATAATCTCTTGCCAATGACTTAAATCTAAGATGTCATACTATGAAATTGCTGCAAGAAAACATTGGAAAAACTCTCCAGGACATTGCTCTGGGCAAAAATTTCTTGAGCAATGTTCCATAAGCACAGGCAACCAAAGCAAAAATGGACAAATGACATCACATCAAGTTAAAAACCTTCTTCACAGCAAAGGAAACAATCAAGAAAGTGAAGAGAAAACCCTCAGAATGAAAAGAAATATTTGCAAACTACCAATCTGACAAGGGATTAATAACTGGAATATATAAGGAGCTCAGACAACTCTATAGGAAAAAATATAATAATCTGATCAAAAAATGGGGGCAAAAGATTTGGATAGGTATTTCTCAAAAGAAGAAATACAACTAGCAAACAGGCATATGAAAAGGTTCTCAACATTGCTGATTCTCAGAGAAATGCAAATGATAACTACATTGAGATATCATCTCATCCTAGTTAAAATGGCTTATATCCAAAAGACAGACAGTAACAAATCCTGGCTAGGATGTGGAGAGAAGGGAACCCTCATACATTGTTGGTGGAAATGTAAATTAGTATGACCACTATGGAGAATACTTTGAAGGTTACTCAGAAAACTAAAACAGTGCTACTGTATGGTCCAGCAATCCCACTGCTGGGTATATTCCCAAAATAAAACAAATGAGTATATTGAAGATATATCTGCACTCCCATGTTTGTTGCAGCACTGTTCACAATAGCCAGGTTTTGGAAACAACAACTGGAGTGTCTATCAACAGATGAATGGATAAAGAAAATGTGGTACATAGAGACAATGGAGTACCATTCAGCCATAAAAAAGAATGAGATCCTGTCATTTGCAACAACATGGGTGGAACTGGAGATGATTATGTTAAATGAAAAAAGTCAATCACAGAAAGACAAACATTGCATGTTCTCACTTATTTGTGGAAACTAAAAATCAAAACAACTGAACTAATGGAAATAGAGAGTAGAAGGATATTTACCAGTGGCTGGGAAGGTTTCTAAGAGAGTGGAGAAAGGTGGGGATGATTAATGGGTAGAAGAAATACCTAGAAAGAATGAATAAGACCTACTATTTGATAGCACAACAGGGTGACTCTAGTCAATAATAATTTAATTGTACATTTTAAAATAACTAAAAGAGTATAATTAAATAGTCTGTAACACAAAAGATAAATGTTTGAGGGGATAGATATCCCATTCTCCATGATGTGATTATTACACATTGCATGCATATCAAAACATCTCATGTACCCCATAAATACATATGCCAACAATGTACTCACAAAAAATTAAAAGTTAAATAAAAAAAGAAATTGCAGTTAGTTTTAACTTCTCACCTTACTTGTGAAAGCAATCAGCTTGTCTTTGCAGGTGAATTATGAAGTTGGCTGTTATCTCTGATCTTGTGCCACAGTTTGCAAGAATACAGAGGTACCACCAAGGTCTACAAACCAGCAAATACGCCCTTTGCCTTCTCTATTTCTACCAGACCTGGGCAGGCTAGGTGTGCCTTTACTGCTAGTGCTCCCTGTGAAGTGAGACTGACATAGGCTTCCTGGGAAGCATCTCAGAATGCTAGGGAAGCTATACAAATGCCCTCAGTTCTTTTCTCACCCTTTACAAACTGTAGACCCAGAGACACCCGCTTTTTCTGGCCCAGTGCCTACTTGGAAGAGTGAGGGGTGTTATGTCATGCTGAGACCATCCTCTTCCCCTTCTAATTCTGTTTTCGTTAATTTGGGCAGATCACACAAGTGTTTCAGGCTTGTTCTCAAGTATTGGCATTTTCAGAAAGTTCTTCTAGGTTACAGATAGTTGCTTTTTAAATTTTCTTTGTGTAGAAGGAATAAAGTCTGAGACCTCCTATTTCACCATCTGCTGATGGTGATAGCCTCTTGATATCACCTCTTCATTTTTGTGTATTTTCATTTTACTGTTGCCTTTTGCAGAATGGAGTGTTTTTTGTTTGTTTTCACTTATTAATGAAATCCAGCTTAATGATTATTTCTTTCATAGATTATGCCTATGGTGCTGTATCTAAAAAGTTACTGCCTCTCCTGGGGTCATCTAGGTTTTCTCCTATGCCATCTTCTATGACTTTTATGGTTTTGTGTTTTACATTTATGTCTGTGATTCATTTTTAGTTAATTTTAGTGAAGGTCTAACTAGATTCATTGTTTTGCATATGAATGTTCAGTTGTTCCAGCACCATTTGTTGAAAAGGCTATTTTTTCTCTATTCTATTTCCTCTGTTCATTTATCAAAGATCAGTTAACTATATTTAGGTGAATCTGTTCCTAGGCTTTTTATTCTGTTCTGGAATGTATCTATTCTTTTGCCATATTATCTTGATTACCATAGATCCTTGGGAAGTCTTGAAGTAGGATAGTGCCTGTCCTTTGACTTAGTCATTCTCCTTCAATATTATTGGCTATTCTGAGTCTTTTACATCTTCAAATAAACCACAAAATATCTTACTGAGATTTTTATTGGTACTGCATTGGAACTATAGACCAATTGGGAAAGAGCTGACACCTTTAAGATAATGAATCTTCCTATCCAATAAAAATGGAATATATCTCTATTTGTTTAGTTATTTGATTTCCTTCCTCAGAGCTTGGCAGTTTTCCTCATATATGTCTTATCCATATATAAGGAAATATATATATTTTACTAGATGTATACCAAAGTATTTTATTAGCACCAAAAGGTGCTAATATAAATGGTATTGCATTTAATTTCAAATTTCACTTGTTCATTGCTGATATATAGAAAATCAAGTGATTTTTGTATATTAACCTTGTATCCTGCAACCTTGCTATGATTGCCTGTTAGTTCCAGAAGTTTCTTTGGGTTATTTTTTTTTTTTTTAATTTTCTTCATAGGCAATCATATCACTATGCTACCATATGTTTATAAAAGTTACTTGAATTTTAAGGCAATAAATTTGAAATAAAACCACTCTGTGCAGGTAGATACTTTTCTTCAGCCCCTGTATAACAAAGACAAGTGCAGATGAGATGTAGTTGATGAATGGAGGGAGGCCTACCATGCAGCTGAATGATAGATCCCAAGATATGCCTTGAATAGTGACTCAGGAGTGAAAGTTCAACCTATAATTCTGGAATACAATGCTTGTAATATATTTTTGTTGTATGAAGAAAAGTGAAATAAATGTTATTGTTAACCCTGATTCAAGAAATCACTTTAAGTTGTATTCAGAACCACTGTTCATCATATTCTGGAATACTTAGCATTGTAATGATTTGGCAAAATTATGAGTTATTCTGGCATTGCTAGGTAAAGTTTAATTACATTTATCTTATTTATCAAGCATTCTAGCATAACTTGGCAAACATGCAACAGCAAGTTAATTCACTATGTTTTACCCCCTTTTTGAGTAAATGGAAGATTTTGTGTGCATAACATTTAACTTTAGGCACAGTATGACAAATCAGAAATTCCTCTGAAAATCATCACTCCAAAGGCAATATTTAATACTATACACCTAGTTACCTGATGACAAGGCTTATTAATATGTTTTTAATAAGGGGTTAAACTAAGATATTTATAAAAGAGCTGAAAGACCTGAATATCTCCATTCCCATTTTTTACCAAGAAGATTTTTTCACTTGAAACCCTGTAATTTCAAAGACCTGAGAGTTTGTTACTGCATTTTAATAGAAAAAATGCCTTTGAACTGTATGGCTCTCTGAAATTCTAATTTAAAAAATCAGAACTGGTTTACATTATCTAAATAGCCAAATGAAAACTAGGCGATATTCTGGTAATCTGGCAATCATGTAGTAATATTTTAACTGAAGGATTAATGTTACTAAGTTTGGGACTTTGAAACATGAGCCATTGTTTTGAGTAAGCTGTTTTTTTTGTTTTGTTTTGTTTTTCGTTTTTAGCAGTATTATGAGACTACCAGGTAAAATGAGAATGAGTGGACTCTGACATAACTTCTACCTTTCCCCAGTTAGCAAGAGTAAGTTTATTAGAGCAGCAAAATTGTCACACTGAAAATTGTCATGGGCCAGACCTCGAATGTGAGAGGTAGTTAGCTTTGATAGACTATATCAGCCAAGTATAAGTAGGCAGAAGCAAGCCGGATGGAAATCTTCCAGGCATTGTGACATCATGGAAGGGTAGGTTTTGATATACCAGGCCCTGACTTCCTATCGATAATTATGGCAGTAAGCAAAGCAATATATAGTAACCTTTATAGGAGTTTCTGCTAGATACTGTGCTAAGAATTTTATATATAGTAACTCAAAGGAAACATGTTATTCCATTCTACAGATGGGAAAACTGATTAATTAACACATACAACTTACCTAAAGTCACAGATAGCCAGGATTTAATCTCATGCACTCTGGTTCCAAAGTTGAGGCACTTTAATGGCACCTTACAATTAGAAATGGGAAACTCAAATTCTACTTTAGCCAGGAGATGTTGTGAGCTAGTGATGCAAATTGAATGAAAAACAATCAGGAGTGATGGGGCCTTATGGAAAACAGACAACCAGACAACCTCATGCTTATTCCGTATAAATGTTTTATTTTAATGTTCTTTGTCTTGTTATTTTCTTTTTATTCTTTTTAAATTTTACTTTAACTTCTGGGATACATGTACTGAACTTGCACATTTGTTGCATAGGTATATATGTGCCATGCTGGTTTGCTGTACCTATCAAACTGTCATCTCGGTTTTAAGCCCCACATGCATTAGATATTTGTCCTAATGCTCTCCCTCCCTTTTCCCCCCACTCAAGATATCTTAAAGACTTAAACATAAAACATAAAATCATAAAAACCCTAGAAGAAAACCTAGGCAATACCGTTCAGAACATAGGCATGGGCAAAGACTTCATGACTAAAACATCAAAAGCAATTGCAACAAAAGCCAAAATTGACAAATGGGATCTAATTAAACCAAAAAGCCTCTGCTCAGCAAAAGAAACTATCATCACAGTGAACAGGCAACCTACAGAATGGGAGAAAATTTTTGCAATGTATTCATCTGAAAAAGGTCTTATATCCAGAACCTGCAAGGAACTTAAACAAATTTACAAGGGAAAAAAAACTCCATCAAAAAGTGGACGAAGGATATGAACAGACATTTCCCAAAAGAAGACATTTATGCAGCCAACAAACAAATGGAGAAAAGCTCATCATCACTGGTCATTAAAGAAATGCAAATCAAAACCACAGTGAGATACCATCTCATGTCACTTAGAATGGCAATCATTAAAAAGTCTGGAAACAACATGCTGGTGAAGATGCAGAGAAATAGGAACACTTTTACACTGTTGGTGGGAGTATAAATTAGTTCAACCATTGTGGAAGACAGTGTGGCGATTCCTCAAGAATATAGAACCAGAAATACCATTTGACCCAGCAATCTCATTACTGGGTATATACCCAAAAGATTATAAATCATTCTACTATAATGACACATGCACACATATGTTTATTGCAACACTATTCACAATAGCAAAGACTTGGAACCAACCCAAAAGCCCATCAATAATAGACTGGATAAAGAAAATGTGGCACGTATACACCATGGAATACTATGCAGCCATAAAAAAGAACGAGTTCGTGTCCTTTGCAGAGACATGGATGAAGTTAGAAATCATCATCCTCAGCAAACTAACACAGAAAAAGAAAACCAAACTCTTGTGTTCGCACTCACAAGTGGGAGTTGAATAATGAGAATACATGGACACAGGGAGGGAAACATCACACACCGGGGCCTGTTTTATCATTGTCTAAATTTAACAGCATCTACTGGCTAAAGAAATTTCAGCACAGTTTGCCAATTAGCAACCTCACAAAGATGGGATGAAGTCCATGAACTTTGTGAAAAGTCAAACCCAATCAGTCTTACTATTTTTTTTTCTTCTGAGAAATAAGTGGATAATTTCCAATTAACACATGCATCAACTATGAAAAAAATCAATGATTGACAATGTTTACAAATCTTGCCCTATCTCTTTGTCCTTTGTTCTCACACCTTCCAGGTGCAGATGTGTCCTGGAAAAAAAGAAAGCCTCAAGTATTCACTTCATTGGTGGAATTTCTGCCCTCTAAACTTAAGAATTCAAACGTTGAGATTCAAAGACAGAGATGACTCTTGCTATTTCCTCCACCACAAAGCTCTAGAGTAGCTTTTCCTTAAACATCACTGCATGGAATAGAATGGGCAAAGGAAGAGGAGCTTTTTCTTTGTAAATACAAAATAATAAGCTAAAATATCATTTCCCCCAACTATGCCCTGTACTTACTGTATTATGCAACTCTGTACTTACTCTTTCTCCTTCTCATTATTGTCATGCGCTTCTTATAAGAGACAGTACAGATTAGGGTTTATAAATCTAGACTCTACAGTCAAACAAACTTAGGTTTGATTTCTCTGCTCTTAAATGCTACTTGTGTGCAACTTATTTCATTTATGAGAGCTCTGGCTTTCTTATGTGTAAAATCAAGATAGTAATACTTGTATAAAATTGTTGTAACAGTTAAATGAGTTAATGCCTTGTAAATGCATATGTTCAGTAAAGGATCCTTGTTATGATTATGTCTGTTTTTTAATCTACCCAACCCTGGACACACAACTCTACTGTTATTCCCACCATCAAACCTTAAATTCTTAAGAGAGATATTTTCTTTGCATCTCCCATGTGTTTATTAGTCTCATATTTCAATACATGTCAAATAAATAGTTGTGCAGTATAATTATTCTTATACAATTATAATACCTATTCAAATATGTCATAGAAAGTTGTGTCATTCATTTTTCCATATCTTAAATTATAATGCTGTAATGGTAAAATTCTTATCTTATTTACCACTTATGCCCATTGATATTCACTGTTGTAATTTGTTGATATTAATCACTCAAAAACATGTATTGAACAACTTCCACACACTTTCAAGCCTTTTATAGAAGCATAACATACAAATATTTAGTTGTTAAATTATAGGTGTACAGGATGATAATGAGATATAAATGAACAAACCCACATAAACCACCACTAAGGTAAAATAATAGATATTACTAGCATATCACCAGCACTCCAGAAACCTCCTCTTCAACTCTGCCAATCAATGCTGCCACCTCCCACACTAATAATCACTATCCTGACATCTAACAGCCTACAGTAGTTTAGTTTTGTCTGTGTTTTAATCATGTATAACTATGTATAATATAAATGCACAGATAAGAGTGTTTATTATTTTTTCTTCTGATTAGTAATACATATGTTAATGCATACCACTGTATGGGGAAAAAAATGTTCTTTCATTGTAATTGTCAGTAGCATTTCATTCTGTGCATATTCCATAATCTATCCATTCTAGTGCTAATGGAAATCTGGGTTTTTTTTTTTTTTTTTTTTTTCCTATACGGAAAGTTTAAAATACACTCCTAAGTAACACAGAGGACAAACATGATATAATGGAAATTAGATGTCATTACTTTATAGCCTTTGATGTATACATTAGAAAAGAAGAATGCTCAAATATAAATCAATAAACTGAGAGGTTGCAGATATAAATCATTTATTCTGAGAAATTGGAAATTGGAAAAATAATAAATTTAATTAAAAGAAAGTAGAGAAAGAAAAGAATTTGATTAAAGGAATGTAGAGAAAGAATAATAAATATAAGCTTAGGATATAATAAAATCTATAAAACACACAATAGAGAGTATCAATAAAGAAGAACATTTTTTGAAAAGGCTATCCAAATTGAGAAATTTTGGCAAGAACAATCAAAGAGCAATAAAAAAGATTTTATTAGAAATATAAATAAGGAAAATGGGGTATTCACTACAGATTCTATGTTCATAAAAATAGTAATAGGTTATTCTGGACAACTTTATGTTAATAATACATAAAATTTTATACAAAATAGGCAACTTATCTAAAAAGGCCACAAAATGTGACAAACACAGAAATTTAAAACCTGACTTTTTAAAGATCTATTGGAATAAAAGAGGAAGGATACAAAAGCAAACAAAATATTTATTTGGTTGCAAAGAGCATGTAATCTGGTGGAGTAATTGACTCATAAGATGGAGAATATAATAGAGAATCGAAGACATGTAGATATTATATTTTGAGCACTTCCAATTTTCCATAATTTTTTCAAACCAACTGAAGAAAACCAAAAAATTCTAGATAGCATATTATTCTTAAATAAAAAATTGACAGCATCCAAAACCTGACAAGCTAATACAGTATTATTTCTACAAAACCTGAAGGGAAAATGGAAACTCAGGGATGAACAAGTTAGTTTTTCCTTCAAGATATTAAGTCATCCTGAAAATTTATATGTTCCTTTTTACATTCTCTCCTGGGTAACAGAAAAGAAGTTAAAGAGCAAGACTTACACGATGTAGGAAACATAACCCCACATTGTCTAGTTTCCTAAAGTTCTACATCTTCATGATAAGGTTGGATCAGATTATCTTGGGAATTTTTGTTGCCTAGTTTCATGTGGACTCAGTAGTCTAAGGAATCTCATTATTTGAATTTTGTTTAAGGTGATTTAAGACAAATAATGACTCTAGGAATGTGAGAAAATCAAATACAAATAGTCTGCAGAGGAGTACCTATTCATCCATGACTTGATATTATTTATAAATATAATTCTACAAAATATAATAAGCATCACACCATGAAGACATCAAAGCAAAGAAAGGAAGAAGTTCCTATGTTAAAAGGCGATGGAAACAGACCAGAAAAGACATTAGAAATGGGAATTATCACACATATTTTAGTGAAAAAATACAAGCCAAAAATGTCTGTAAGCGATAAACTATAAAAGGTGATCCATGCTCTGTTATAACTGATTATTCAAAAGAGAAATAAATACAATTCAGTTGACAATGGTATAGGCTTGCTGAATATGGCAGCATTTGAGTTGGTCAAGGAGGGTTTTTACAGGGAAGGATAGAATAGAAAGTGCTTTTCAGATGGGAAAAATCTCCTGAGTAAAGACATGAGGGCACAAAGGCATTACATGTCTTTTAAAGATGAAGCATATTCCCTTTTGGTAAATGGAATATATGAGAAGGAGAGCTAAAAATGAGGTTGGTGAGGAATGTTTAAATGTGAGGCCCCACAAAGATTGAATAGACATTATTATTACCACTTTTCCTATCCCAAAATCTAACAACTTCTCTAATCCAAAACCTAAATAAAATTTAGCACCTAGTCTTGTCATCCAGAGGGCTCTTAATCCAATTATTGCAGAAGCAAAAAGAAAGAAAAACTTCTATTACTGTGTGAAGAAGGAGGAGGGGGAGGAGGAGGAGGAGAAGGAGAAGAGAAGGAGAAGGAGAAGGAGAAAAGAAGGAGAAGGAGGAGGAGAAGGAGAAGAGCACTGGATCCTGAATCAACTTATAAAATTTTATGGTGGGTAATGAAAAAAGACATCTCTGGTAGACTTTTTAAAATTCTTAGCATGCTCATGCAGTCATGCAATAAACAAAGGAACTAATCATAGTGCATGCCATGAGAAGATACCACAGCTATATATTTGTTATTCTAGATGTAACTGTCTGTTAGAACAATAAAATGTGCTAGGATCGGGCACTATTTTTGATATATCTATCATCTCATGCAATTTCAATGTTAAAGATATGGGAAATAACAATGATCATATATTTGTAGTCAAAGAATGTCTTCTATTTGATGATAGAATGAAAAACCACACTGAGAAGAGAGAAAAGGTTTATGTCCTTGTCAGCACTGAGAATTTAGACATATTTCTAAAGATAACAAGTGAATAGAAATGGATTCATGGACAAACTGAAGCAGAGAGAAACAGGCAGTAGTGTCCTTGGGAAAAGGCTGAAGATGAGAAATGTTTCTCTCTGAACGAAGAGGTTCAGATTTGGAGAACTGAGATTGAGAGAGTGGAAACATGAGGGACAGAAGCGCACTTTGGGAGGCCAAGGCGGGTGGATCACGAGGTCAGGAGATCGAGACCATCCTGGCTAACATGGTGAAACCCCGTCTCTACTAAAAATACAAAAAACTAGCCGGGCGTGGTGGCGGGCGCCTGTAGTCCCAGCTACTCGGAGGCTGAGGCAGGAGAATGGCGTAAACCCGGGAGGCGGAGCTTGCAGTGAGCCGAGATTGCGCCACTGCACTCCAGCCTGGGTGACACAGCGAGACTTCGTCTCAAAAAAAAAAAAAAAAAAAACATTTATGGAACAAATATGTGTCACCATATCCCTTTCTTTTTCTAATCTCGTGTATGAAGAGTCACTGATGCAGCTCATTTCACCCCCAGAATGAAATCGAGGGAGCTCTCTACAAACAAATAAGATAATCTTCCTGTGGGAAATTAAGGCTGCCAGACTGATGATAGAAAATTGTCCCTGAAACAAATTCCCCCATATTGTAAAGACTGAAAACAGTGATTTATTTGTTATTATTTCTCTTGAGTCTGTACATCAGGAATTAGGGCAGGGCTCAACCGTGTGGTTCTCCTACACATGACACCAGCTGAGGTGGCTCACTCAGCTTCATTCAGCTGGCAGTTGGTCTGAGCTGTAAGGCTTTAGTGCTCCTCCATGTGGTGTCTCTCTGTCTCTTTTCCTCTCTTTCTTTAGTGTTTGCCATCATTCAGTAGTTTATCCCAAAATCTTTCACATCTGGCTTCTCAGGGAGATCATTTCTCATGCACAAACCCTGATTTCAATCCCTGAACAAGTCTTGCTCACTTCAAGTTTACTGGCATCCCATGAGTCAAAGCAATAGACTTCCACAACAACTTAGAAGAAGACACACTTTGCTTAGTTTTGGAAGAAGGTAGCCTGCCTGTTTCTTACCCCAATCCCAAACAATGAACTAGCATGCATAGAATTTATAACCAGTTCTTGCATTCCAGTGAAAGAATCATGTGGGGATACTAAATATGTCCACATCATATGCTCTTATTGCATGAAATAGTTAAAGAAAACAAAGAACACAGAGTAAAACAAAGATAGACGTTGGTACAACCTACCAGCAACAACTTTTGAAATCAAAGGTTTTTAAAAACTACATTCTAACTAGTAGACTGAAATTATCAAGGACAGTATTATATCAATAAAACAAGATTAGATTGCCATGAAAATGGAAGAATCAGAAGAAATAGCTGTTGAAAATTTAAAATATAAGCACCTAAATAACAAAAGATAACCAGTAGCAGAAAAAATTCAGAAAATTATTGAACATAGAGAACAAAGAGTGAAAAATATGTGACGAAAATTAATGGAAATTAAGATTCAATAGAGGACCTCCAAAAAAAATCCCAGAAAATAGAAGAGAGAAAATAATCAAATAATAATATAAGAAAATTTCCCAAAGTCTAAGAAAGACAGGAGGCCTTAAATTGCAGAAGACACATAAAGCAATGAACAAAAATGAAAGTGATTCATGCCTAAATATATCCTCATGAAATTTCAGAAATTCAAATTAAGTGATCTTATATTAGATTCACCAATAGTAAGACTGCTTGAGTTAGACAAAAATGCAACAATGTCTTTGAACTCCTTAGGGGGAAAATATTGTTAGCTAAGATTTCTATATGCAGCCAAACTAAAAAAAAAAAAGTGTAAGAACAAAATAAAAACTTAGATAGGGGCCCATACGTTTAATTTTAATTAGCTTTCTTGGAAAGAAATACTTAAGTAGACTACAGTGAAACAAAGCAAAGAAAAATGAAGATGAAGGAAACAGAGTAGATAATATGAAGAATCCAACTCAGAGATCCAACAGATCAACCAAGAAGGGCAATGAAAACAAATTCCACACTCAGTTATGGCATTGATCACCTGAAATGATTGTTTACTCTTAGGGAGTAAACATAGATTGGGAGAGAAGGGAGACAAGTTTTAAAATCTTATTTAATTTTATCAGTACACATTGAAATACAAAATATTTGCAGTACTTTATTTTTAATTTTATTTAAAAGCAGAAATAGCAGAGAAACTTTGCAAATAGTTTTCTTCCATAGTAAAAATAAAATGTGTTTTATAGTTATTAAGCTTTGTTATGATATTCTTCTCATTTACATTGATAAGATTATCTTTCATATAAATTTTATACCCTTTGGAATGTTTATTATTTCCTAGATTGTGCCAGAAAGTGGACTTGATTTTTATCTCTCCCTCTAAATCTTTTGGCCTTTTTTTTTCATTCATGACCTGCCTCCTACTCAGTGTTTCTTTGATTAGATGTAGAATTGCTGACTGGAAGATATTGCCCATGACTTTCTTGTTATACCTTTCTGATTAAAAAAAAATTATGCTTCATCAAAAGTGCAACCTTATTCAAAACAGAAGAACACAGGCAATCAACAAAGCTGTTCCTTTATGATCACAATGGACAATTTGCATTAAAAAGAAAAGAAAAATTAAGGAAAGGAGGCAGGATGAGAAGAAAGGAAGGGAAAGAGAGGACAATGGGGGTTGAAAAACACGTAACATTTCTTTTATAAAATGTCTAAAAAGAGAACCTTTCTCTGGGGAAGAAACTGTTTCTTGAGGGCATTATCTTATTAAACATGGTGACATTCAACAAGCTGAAGACAATAAGAAAGTTTGTGATATGACAGAATTGTGATTCACAGAATGACAGCAAGGCTTAAATCATATTTTCCTTACCCTCCAACTTTTATTTTGCTATTACATATTATAATGAAAAACCCTTACTTTGCAACTCTATAGATGTATCTAGGAAGGACTCAAGGATTTTATGAAGGAATAAAAAATGAAACTGCTTTTGCATATGTGCAATTGTGTGTGTGTGTGCATGTGCATGCATGTGTGCAATAATTGTGAGGATCTCCCCATCTTTTATAGTAATCTGGAGGTTTAGTTTTTACATAGTAACACAATTTGAGCTATGTAATCAAACCAAAACTATCTGACTGCTGTACTTAATTGTCAGTCCTTTCTGAGTCAGAGATAATATGTGATTATCTCACAACAGAAAAATCCAGTTCAATATATGTATGAAAGCGTCCAACAATATTCCATCAGTTACGTTCCTGCAGAGCGAAAACCCCTACTTCACGGGGTTTCTGTGAAATCTTCACTGGCAGATTTCAAAACCCATGCCTTTTGTATTAGTTAGTTACTGCTACATAACAAATCACCCCTAACTCAGTAGCTTAAAACAAAAATCATTCAGCTCACAGTTCTTTAGGTTGACAATTTAGCCTAAGTCAGCTAAGCGGTTCTTCTGTTCTCAGCTGAACTCCTTGTTGAATCTGTTGTTAGCTGCACTTCCACAGAATAATTCTGCTTCTGGGAGTAGGCCAGCTATTAGCTGGGGTGATATGGAAGCAGTAGGACCATGTGTCTCTTATCCTCAGCAGCCAAACTATGGTGGGTCTCAAAATGCCTAGGCAGGCTTCTGAGAGAGTGAACATAAGCGTGGAAAACCTCTTTAAGGCCTAAGTTGGAAACCCACACTTACTCATGTCTGCTACATTCTAATGTCCAATAGCCCTAAACTGTATTCAAAAACTCTACCTCTTGATGGGAAGAAGAGAAAAGTCATATTGAAAGGCATCTTTGATACAGGAGTCAAATAATTTCAACTATTTTTATAAATGATCTATGTTATCCTTTTAACTATATATTTTTGTATTTCCTTTAGGGTGCTTCATCATTACATGTTGAATCCAAGACAAATTATAAATCTATTTTGAATATCAGGATTTAGCCCAGAAATAAAAAGATGCCTTAACATTAACAATCTATTTTTATAGTTTAGTGCATTAACAGATAAAGGGTAATTTTGTATACTTAGAACATTTACCTTTGTCATTCTCACAACAATCTCTGGTACAATGGTGAGTGTTGTATCCATTAACTTATTTAAATAGTAACAAAAATACTAGGAGATAAATGCTATTATTACTCATAATTTACAGAAAAGAAAATTGAGTCTTAGACATTATAAGGAACAGGGACTGAAACACTGCTTACAAGCTTAAATCATTTTTAAGTTGTAAACACAAAACCTCTTGATAATGGTCACCACTTCAATAAAAGGGCATCTCTATACATTTCCAACTTCCTTCTCTCCATTCACCGTTCAAAATCTTGCAGAAACAACTCATATTTTCTAGCAATGATGATTAAGGTTACTTTGCAAGGTGCTCTATGGATCAAGAGTGCAAAGTCCATATCATCACAGAGTTGACAGTCTTTGTGGCCTAAACTCATTGAGCACTGAAATAGCTGAGCAATTTAGAATAAAAACAAATGTGAAACTCAAGCTTTCTGCCTTGGATTTTAGAGGAAAAGGAATCCTACAGTGGATCTAGAAAGAAAGAAAGTCCAGCTTCAAAACATTTCATCTATACTTGCATTAAAGATTAAGGAAGCTTCTCTTTGAGGAGGAAAATATCCAATCAGTTGGTCAAATAGTCATGCCTACTTAAGTGCCTTTTGTTTTAATTAGATCACAGCCTAGCTGATTAACTGAATCAGGAGTAGCATACTTGAAATTGAGCCAAGAGAGTTTATGGGAATTGAAAGAATGGTGAAAACATGGAAGGGATAAAAAAATGTATGTATTCATCAACCAAAAAGATTGCTAAGATTGGAATAGCACTTAGTCTGATGGCAGAGATAGACAGATTAAAGTGAAAATGATCATGTTCCAAGTTATTATTTGGGTAAAACTTAAGTGATTTCCTGAGATAGGAAAGAAAACCTAGCCCTGTGAAGAAATTATATTCATTGTTGTCATTTTTATTTACGACTATTATTAGATGTTGAGACAACTCAGATTTGCAATTTCCTGAGTGGAGATGTGCAATATCAGAAGTGGTTTTACTGATGAGGTGATATTTGAGCAAGGTCTTAAAGAGTGAGTGGAACTATGCCTCAGATTCTGTGCTACTTATCTCTGAATACTGAAGGAGTTGTGTGCTATGAGATGTGATTGTTTAGCAACCATGGCTTGTGCTCTGCCTTGTGTAACAACAGAGGCACAGCATGACAAGTAAAGTGTAACAATTATGGAATTCTAATTGTGATTTCCAGGGCTGTTTCCTTAGCTTTGGGATTTAATTTTAATAGCTACAGAAATCGATGAGATACCATGCTTTGCTGTAAGTCTTTCACACAGTGATTCTACTAATTGCTCCTCAACTGCAGGTCTGACTGTTATCAACCTTACTTTTCAAGTGATCCTTTTCTGGTGTAATTCTCCTTTTAATAGCTATTTGTACAGAACCAAAGAACAGCAGAGCCAGAATGGCCCTGGGAGACATATTGTGCAGAATTCTATCGTCAGAGCTCTTTCTCCAGACATAATCCTATTTAACATTGTAAACAAATCAAAGAGGAGTGCTCGAATTGAGGAGCCTTGTGTGGTCCGACCTGTGCAACCACTGCCCAGATTCATAGTTGTAGTGACCCCAAAAGAACCCCAAGGGCATCTTGTCACATTTTCAAAGATAGTGAAAATCACTGTCTTATGTAAAACCTCTTTTCGCAGGCAAGGAAACTGATACCCAGAAAAGTTAACTGATTACTTGAGGTCACACAGAAAAGAGTTGTCATCGCTACCTAAGATTCATGTCACCTTCTACTCTACCATAGTTTATATCCTATGTCCCTTTAGAAATAAATATCATGGATTGGGCACATAGTTAAGAATAACAGTTTGGCCACTTAGAATGAAGCTCATTTTATCCCATCTCCTCACACGAAACAAACTGCTAAACAATCACTCTCAAAACCTCAAGAGCTTGTTAACAACACAATACAATGTGAGTTCACTCACCTGATTCCAGAATTAATGAACTAAAATTTCCTGGGTCAGAAGGAGAGATCAGAAATTGTATAAGATTTTTCAGGTGATTCTGAGGCAGTCCACCAGGAAATGGTTCAGGTTTTGTCACTGGAATGATTGTTCTAGGGACGTTGTGACTTATAAAACTTTGGAAGTTATAATACATGAGTGGTATTTAACTTATCAGAAAGACAGGGTGATCTCAGCTGGGGAAAAATTACATATTGAGTTTATTAACAACTGTAGTTTGCATAAGCAGTTATCTTCCCACTTGTCACATTTTACATATTTCTGCTTAAAACTCATTGCTTGTACGTTATCACATAATCACAAAGTCCAATGGGAAAGGCTATGGAAGTCATATTAATAGCTTCCTTCAGTAGTCCCTCTACTTGTAAGCATCTGACAGAATCTGTTACAGTAAGATTTTGGCCTCCAAAATTAAGACTGACAAAGTTTTCTTGGGGAAAACTCAATATATGTATTCCAACTTCATAATGTTTACATTGGAAAATTTAAATTCATCCATAGAAGATAAAGCAGAGATGCTTTTCTTTATAAAATAATTAGTTTTACAGAAATTGAAGAGATCTTAGAGATCAACAATTTATCCCAGTATTTTTACAGAGAAGGATCAGGACTGAGGTCCATACCTAGACATCTCATTAGTAGCAGGGTTAAGATTTGAATCAAAGGCCAGGACAGTAAAGATTTTGAATGAATTGCTAAATGGTATATAAAACAAAGTTCCCCCAGAATGATGTATACATGAAATTTGAATGAGGTCAGAATAAATAAAAACCAAATGGGATAAATAGGAAATTAAATTCAAATTAGTAAACAGATTACCTGGAAACTTTGGAAATAATCACTATTGTTTTTCAATTTGTGTTTATTTTAAATAAAATTTGGATACACAGTAGTATAAGAAGAAGCAATTCATCCTCTTTAGTTCCTCAGCAAAGGGGGAGAAAAGAAGCAAGCCTGAACTCAATTCTTAAGATGCTGTGATTTTAGATGAAAAATTTTCTACAAAAGAAAAGTGAAAGGCCAGCGTAATAATGAAAAATATTGTAACAGCTATAACAAAACAACAACAACAACAACTATTGGGGGAATCAGCCCCCAATATTTTAACGTAGGTTCTTTCTATTTTCCCTAAGTGTTGGCCAGTCTGAGAAATAAAGAGAAAGAGTACAGAGAGAGAAATTTTACAGCTGGGCCTCCGGGTGTGTCATCACATATTGGTAGGACTGAGCTGCAAAACCAGCAAGATTTTATTAGGGATTTTAAAATAAGAGGGCGTGTATGAACAGGGAGTAAGTCACAAAAATCACATGCTTCAAAGGGCAATAAAGTTCACAAGGCAAGGCAAAATTAGAATTACTGATGAGGACCTATGTCCCACTATGCATGCATTGTCTTGATAAACATCTTAACAGGAAACAGGGTTCGAGAGCAGACAACCAGTCTGACTAGAATTTACCAGGCTGCAATTTCCCAATCCTCATAAACCTGAGGGTACTGCAGGAGACCAGGGCACATTTCAGTCCTTATCTCAAACACATAAGACAGACACTCCCAGAGTAGCCTTCTATAGACCTACCCCAAGGAATGCATTCTTTCCCCAGGGTATCAATTATTAATATTCCTTGCTGGGAAAAGAATTCAGTGATATTTCTCCTACTCACACATCTGTTCATAGACTCTCTGCAAGAAGGAAAATATGGTTCTCTTCTGCCTGACCCCACAGGCAGTGAGACCTTTTGGTTATCCTCCCTTGTTCCCTGAAAATCACCGTTATTCTGTTCTTTTTCAGGGTGCACTGATTTCGTATTGTTCAAACACACATATTTTACAATCAATTTGTACAGTAGTGGTCCTGAGGTGATGTACATTCTCAGCCTATGAAGATAACAGGATTAAGAGATTAAAGTAAAGACAGGTATAAGAAATTATGAGTATTGATTGGGAAAGTGATAAATGTCCATGAAATCTTCACAATTTATGTTCAGAGATTGCAGCAAAGACAGGTGTAAGAAATTATAAAAGTATTAATTTTGGGAACTGATAAATGTCCATGAAATCTTCACAATTTATGTTCTTCTGCCTCAGCTGCAGTCAGTTCCTCCGTTCGGGATCCCTGACTTCCCGCAACAAACAACAACAAAAAATGCTCAGTCTTTTAAGCAGATATGCAGACCCTTTTACTCATATTTTTTTTGTTTGTTTTTTAATTTTACTTTAACTTCTGGGATACATGTGCAGAATGTGCAGGTTTGTTACATAGGTATACCTGTGCCATGGTGGTTTGCTGCACCTATAAACCCGTCATCAGGTTTTAAGCCCTGCATGCATTGGGTATTTGTCCTAATGTTCTCCCTCCCCTTGCACCTCACCCCCTGACAGGCTCCAGTGTGTGATGTTCCCCTCCCTTTGTCCATGTGTTCTCATTGTTCAACTTCCGCTTAATAAATGAATTTTATACACTGAAATGCAGTGTTGGACAATATTCATGGGTCTACTTAGATGTGACTTTGGCTATGGCTTAAACAGTTCCTGTGAAAGGCATGTGAAAGGGGCAGTTCTACTTCCTGAGGAGAAGCAAATCAAGGAGACTGTGCTATCCTCACTGCCTTCTCACTCACAGCTACCTCTTTTTTGTCAGCCCTGGCTGGAGCAGTGGGAAAGGAATAGGGGGTACCAGAAATGCTGCTTTGGATGTTGAGGTGGTCTCAGTCTGTGTGCCAAGGCAGCAAGTGCGGTACTTAGACACACATTGTCTCCACAACCAAATAGTGCAATAGCTTTGAACTTTGCTTTCTTCCCAAGATCTTGTGCAAATTATTTCTTCAGTCTGATTTTGTGCAATCTCTGGGCCTCAGTTTTTTCATTTACAAAAGGATAAAGATGAGAATACTAGCTCTGTCTCATATTTGCTGAATTTGTTTATTTTTGTTCCTGAAGTAAAGTAAGTTTTTCATAATCATTGGTTTCCTCTTCTATCTTCACCATAGCCTCCATGTCCAAATGTCTTTCCTTTGACAGGTATATCAGTTACCTTGTATTGTATAATGAACCAACCCAAAAGATTTGAAACAACAAACATTTCCTTAGCTCATGGTTCTGCAGATTGGCAATTTCAATTGGACTTCTGTGGATGGTGTGTTATGGATTTGGCTAATCTTGGCTGACCTTTCTCATGCCTCTTCATTCAGCTAGTAAGTCAATCAGGGCTGTCTGAGACACAGGGTCCCTCACATCATGTGGAGATTTGGGGCTGGTTTCCATGAAAATAGTGGAGGCACCAAGAAAGCAGATCAGAGTGGAAACTGCAAGAAAGCAGAGTGGGATCTATAAGACCTCTTGAAGTCTAGGCTTGGAATAAATACAATGTCACTTCTGTGAGTTTGTTTTGGATAAATCCAATCATAAACCCAGCCCAGATTTATGGGTTGCACAAGAAATTCCATCTCTTGATGGAGAAGCTAAAAAAATTGGTGCAATTTTTGAAATGCAAGGAAAAGCAGGTAAGCTTTTTCTAAAGAGTATTTTAATTGATGGAAGAATCATGGTACTACATGGCAGAATGCTTGGTTCCTAGTCACTTCACTGAATCTGACTATTATCATCCACAGTACAGAGCATTTGTACCAAATGCTCTATTATTTTAATTTAAAATTGCTTCTCCTTGTGATTCATCCCAGAGCTAAGACAAGCATGCATGCCATGCATTTATTTATTTGGGAGTTGGGGGCTTCTCCTTTTCTTTCTTTCTGACAGGTGTCCTGGGAAATCCTTCTGGAGCGGCAATCTGGACCTTCTTATCATTTTGCCAATCTGATCACCCTAGGGTAGGGTGATTTAACAGGAGTAATTAATCATTGTGTTTTCTGAAATTGGAAGCCAAGGCACATTAGCCTCATACCAGAGAGCATGTATCCAAGTGAGGGGGTTCTGAAGGAGTGTGTGTAATGAGAGAGGTGAGAGTCTTATAATTAAGGAGGAGCATAAATAATAATGAAAGTCATTAGTGCCACTTGGTTTGAAAGAATGTCATAAATGTACTTGGGACATTAAAGTGAAATCCATTATGACAAACATTAACACATACAAAGGAGGGGGAAAATGTGGTTATCTTGGGTTTGACAGATAGTGTCAGCTTCCAGTGGGGCCCAGATGGCATTCAGGAAAATGTTATGAGCAGTTTTATTTTAATATTTTTGGTTATGTGATATTTGGGAATCAAATGACACAAACACATGAGGAATTTTCACATGCCTGGCCTTGAAGAGGCTGGCAGAGAAGAGAGGTCACTGAAGGCAGCGGCAGACTGGAGGACTTCCATCTCAGAGGCACAACTTTTTTTCCTTAGTTGTTGCGATACCTCAAGGCATATGATGCAGTCTGGCATTTTTCCTCTGTGAAATTCCCTGTTGAACCAGTTTGGAGTTTGGATGCTTTCTTTAAAAAATAGCAAAGTGTGGGGGGAGCGACAGGGATGAGAATGAGGACATTTAAACAATTATGCAGGAAATTATATGATGCTAAAATTGAACATGGACAGGCTGTTCAATGGCAGGATTCCCACTCGTGCTGAGCTTTGCAAAGGGGAAGATCTTTTTTTTTTTTTTTTTGCTTTCTCTCCAAGACTGTAATTTTTGAGCAGGAAATAATTCAGCATATAAAACAAAAGAAAAAATTAAATATATGTAGAAATGGAAGCACAGAGAAATAAAAAGGAGGCAGTTGTAAAAAAAAGAATTAAGATGAAGAAAAGTGTGTGTGTGTGTGTGCACGCACGTGTGTGTGTGTGTGTGTGTGTGTGTGTGTGTTCAAGGTAAAGGAGCGATAAATGCTGGTGATGGTTTGGGAAGAAAAATGTTCCTCTCTGGGATTTCTTTTCAGGGTAGTGCAGACTCAACAGGATCATATTCCTGATACACAAGGGTCTCATGAGGACTCAATAGGTCTATATATGTAAAAGGCTTGGTACACTGACTGACAAATGATAAGTCCTGAATAAATGGGAGCTATAATAACTATTATTATAAGTATTATTGTTATTGCATATCAGGGCTGGTGGAGCAATCCATATATTTGGGAATCTAAAATTATTTATGCATGATGGGGAAGAGGGAGGGATAAACTGACATCTGTGTCAAGCCTACTGCATGCAAAGAGATTTAGTTAATCAGTTAGCTCATATTATCTATTGCAAAGCTGCTCAGTAGGTGTTATTGACTACAACTGAGGAGACAAAGGATCGGATAGTTCAATGCATGTAAAGCAGTAAAACAGTTGCCAGCACATAATAAGTGTTCAATGAACATTAGCTCTCATGATTGTCATGCTCAAAGTCACACCACTAACTACTGGAAGAATCCAAGTTTCAATCCCTTTCTTTTTTATTTCAATGGCATCAAGCTGCCTCTTACTTGACTCACCAGGAACAATCTACAGCTCACAAATGGACATTCTATAGTGAAGGCCATGAAGATGCTTGGGATCTATTCCTATGCAAGGGCATATAGAGTGATATCACGGACTTTAGAGACTCAGAAGGAGGAGGGTAGGAGGGCGGCAGAGATTTGAAAAAAAAAAAGACACATTAAGCACAACGTACTAAAATCTCAGAAATCACTACTATATAATTCATCTATGTAACAACAACAACAACAAACATTTGTACCCCTAGAGTTATTGAAATTAAGTAAATAAATAAATAAAGAGTAAGACTTTGAAGACTGCAACCAGAAAATTGGGTGGAAATCTCTGCAGTCGTCCTTTAGAACTATGGTTTTTGTAGTGCACATGTAGGTATGGCATATTCCTTTCAAGGAAAGACTAGTCTGGGCTGCTGGGAAGAATTAGAAGACAGTCTTCTGCTGTTTTCCCTTCAGGATTGCTTTGTTTGTCAAGAATCACTTGATACGAGGTCGTGGCTGCGCTTGATACAGTCCATATCTGATGACTGAAGGCTATGGGCATATAAAGACTTAGACATCCCAACGCAGTATGAACAATTCTAAAGGGCCATTAGAACTCCTCATTGGTGTGTTTGGGAGAAAGGGGTATTGGCTACAGCTGTCACTGGACCTGCATCATGACTCAACTTCTATATCCAATCCCACACTGCTTTCTCTCCCTTCACAGGAGTGCACCCTAAGTGCTCTTTTAAGTAAACATTATACACTCTAAACTGGCTCAGAATCTGATTCCCAGGGACCCCAAGTGGTAAGAGAATTGAATCTGCTAAGGGAAGTGGTATGATAATAACCTAAGTGAATTCATGATATCCACACTGAGCAGGACCATTCAGGGGGCTGAAGAAGTTTAGTCAATATTTCCATCCCACCCTGACGAGATGCCATCCCACATTCAGGATCATGCCTAAGGAGCATGCCAAAAGCCAAAGGACATTATTTGTGCACCTCTGTACTGTGTGGAACTTCCCCCAGTTTATGCTTTTCTTCTTGTTATTATTATTTTATTTTTTGAGATGGAGTTTCACTCTCTCACCCAGGCTGGAGTGCAGGGGAGCCATCTCGGCTCACTGCAACCTCCAGGTCCCATGTTCAAGCGATTCTCCTATCTCAGCCTCCCGAATAGCTGGGATTATAGGCATGCGCCACTACTCCCGCCTAATTTTTTGTATTTTTGGTAGAGACAGGTTTTCGCCATGTTAGCTAAGTTAATCTCAAACTCCTGACCTCAAGTGATCCGCCTGCCTCGGCCTCCCAAAGTGCTGGGACTACAGGCGTGAGCCACCGCACCCCATCCCCGTATATGTGTTTTGATGTAGAAAAAAATTATGTTTAAAATGAACAGCAACAACATCAGGAGGAAGGAAAAGAGAGTCATAAAAGGGCAACATTTGGGCTGAGAAGGCTATGTAGAGAACAATCTTCAGTGCACCTTGATTTACGAAGCCTCACTTGCAACACTTAATAAAAGAGACCAAAACTTGGACTTAGGTAAAATGGGCTGAGGAAGAACACGCAGAAGCTAGAACTTGGCTTAATTTTGCTTACTTGTTTTTTAATTACATTTTTATGTATTTTACATTTCATGAGTAGTATCTGAATATAATCTCATAATTAAAAAGAAGCCAATACATTAGCGCTTTAAAAATCTAATAATGTTCAACCCATCCTGCTCAGCCTAGAAGTTTGCCTTAAATAGAGAAGATTGCTGGGCTAGAGGTTCTTTTGTACTAGCGGGTAATGTTTTTACTGATTTGTTTTTAGAATTTTTAATTATGTTTTTGTCTACTTGTTTTAATTTGTACTTTTAAAAAATATTTGTTCCTTCAAACACGATTATTTGTAGTAATTTGTTTATATTGTTCAATTTTTTTTAAAAAAAGAACATCACATTTGTAGCAATATTCCTCCTCTACTTCCCAAAGGCTTATTTGTATCTCCTTTCTTTTTTCTTAGAAAATTGTCTGATTTGCAAAGTATAAACTATTTTGGAAAAAAAAAATCTTTGTTAAAATTATAATGAGTCTATCTTTTTTGGTTTAAGTCTGTATTTTTCTTTTTTAGTTGAATATTTAAATAATCACGTTTCAATTATTCTATCTACCTATCTATCTTCTGTCTATCTACTTCTCCATCTATCATTTATAGGGCTATGAAATCCCCTCTGAGCACAGCTTTAGCTCCTTCCCACTGACATACAAAGGTCTTCTATTTTAAACAGTTTTTTAAAAAAAATTTTTCATGATTACATTTTTAAACAATTTATTATTTTAAGAGTGTGCAACTTAATTTCCCAATATGCTTTGAGGGACATTAACCATTAAACTATTGTTGATTTCTAATTTTATTTCATAAGGTTAGAAAATACTTTACATTTCTTTTTTATAAAATCGGTGATGATTTCTCGTGGCTTATAAGCTATGTATTTATAATGTTTCATGTGTTTGAAAATATTGCATAGTTTTCTTTGGAAGGTATAACATACTATAGAAAGCTGGATCATACTTGTTAATTGTGTCATGTAGCTCTAATATTTTTACTATTTTTCCATTTTTTAAAATTTGTCAATTCCTTCTATGAATTCTCCTATTTCAGCTTTATACATATTTGTAGCTATCGCAAAATGTCTTTGCATTTTCAAAATTCCATCATTAGAAACAAATTTCTTTGTATCGAAATAGATTTCATTATCCAAAAATATCTATTGGAATGCCATCAGTCTTGGAAAAGTTGATACTTCCAGCTACACTGGCAACCACAAGGACTTCTACCATGCTTCTACCCTCCTGGGCTTTCACCAGCTTTGGCTAATTGATCAAGATCTTCCTTCCTGCAGAGACCAGATGCTACTTTGGAACATATCACTCAAGTCAGTTGCTACCAACTGATAACAGTTTGCCCTTCAGTCAATAAAACCTGTTTCCTCTTCCTCCTTAAAATATTGTCAAGTTAAAATTAAAAAATAAAATTGAGCAATATCTACGAGGTTCAGAGAAAAACATCAAATTAATATTTTCTCAGTCAAACTATTATTCAAGGAAATAGGCCAACACTGTTAAACATTGGTGATCTCAAGGTGCAAAGCTTCCATGAGACCTTCTTGAAATAACTACCTGACAAAAGCTAGATAACAAAGAAGTGAATCAAAATTAAACAACCTTGCATTAGAGAAGCTATAATAAGTGGAATCCATCAAAATATAATTAAGCAATTATAGTTACAGGGACTTACAGTACAGTATGTAAATAATTTGTACTGTGATAATAGAAATGAAATATGTTACTGGGGAGAAAGAAGATAAAACAGCTGACCCATAATCCATATATCTAGTAATTAGTGAAAGAATGTTATTGAGACAGGAAAAAGGCTGTTGTTGACTCAGCCTAGCCTTCCTGTAAACATATTGATAAATGAACCTCTTGGTAAATGGTTTAATGATAATTTCTAGGAGTATGGGCTATTATCTATGAAATACTGTTAACTAAATATCCCTAGGTTAGGTTGCTTATGATGGATAAGACTAGTATAAATTGATTTATGAAGCATAATTCTCAAAGAATATCATAGAAGCTATATAACTATCTGAAGTTTCAAATGAAAATGTTTCATGACATTATTCACTCTGTAAGACTCTGGTGTATTTTCATTAGAGGTCTCATATATTTCTCTGATACAAGGACCTTTTGGCCCATAAAAGAAGGAAGAACCCAAGGAGCTGTGCAGAGTCTCCAGGACCTCCGTTTGCTTTGCTTAGGCCTCTCAGTTCTTGTATATTAAAATTATTCATCAAGATTGAGATTGAGTATGATCCTTTGTGTGACTCAGATTTGACAAACAACTATTTATTTTTGCTGAGTAGCACAACATGGGAGATGATTAGGAAGAAGTGCAAAAATGTCTATTTCTTCTTGTTTCTTAGCATGGAGCCCAGTAATACTGCTCAAAATTAAAACACGGAGTTATTTAAAATGTTTTAATCTCAGTGTTTCAATGTTTTATGATATCTACTGTTCAACAAATTCCTTTTTTTAAAAATTATGCTTTATGTTCTAGGGTACATGTGCACAATGTGCAGGTTTGTTACATATGTATACATGTGCCATGTTGGTGTGCTGCACCCATTGACTCGTCATTTACATTAGGTATATCTCCTAATGCTATCCCTCCCCCCTTCCCCCACCCCACAACAGGCCCCGGTGTGTGATGTTCCCCTTCCTGTGTCCAAGTGTTCTCATTGTTCAATTCCCACCTATAAGTGACAACATGCGGTGTTTGGTTTTCTGTTCTTGCGATAGTTTACTGAGAATGATGGTTTCCACTTGCATTCATGTCCCTACAAAGGACATGAACTCATCCTTTTTTATGGCTGCATAGTATTCCATGGTGTATATGTGCCACGTTTTCTTAGTCCAGCCTGTCATTGATGGACATTTGGGTTGGTTCCAGGTCTTTGCTCTTGTGAATAGTGCCACAATAAACATACTTGTACATGTGTCTTTATAGCAGCATGATCTGTAATCCTTTGGGTATATACCCAGTAATGGAATGGCTAGGTCACATGGTGTTTCTAGCTCTAGATCCTTGAGGAATCGCCACACTATCTTCCACAATGGTTGAACTAGTTTACAGTCCCACCAACAGTGTAAAAGAGTTCCTATTTCTCCACATCCTCTCCAGCACTTGTTGTTTCCTGACTTTTTAATGATCGCCATTCTAACTGGTATGAGATGGTATCTCATTTTGGTTTTGATTTGCATTTCTCTGATGGCCACTGATGATGAGCATTTCTTCATGGGTCTGTTGGCTGCATAAATGTCTTCTTTTGAGAAGTGTCTGTTCACATCCTCTGCCCACTTTCTGGTGGGGTTATTTTTTTCTTGTAAATTTGTTTGAGTTATTTGTAGACTCTGGATATTAGCCCTTTGTCAGATGAGTAGATTACAATAATTTTCTCCCATTCTGTAGGTTGTCTGTTCACTCTGATGGTAGTTTCTTTTGCTGTGCAGAAGCTCTTTAGTTTAATGAGATCCCATTTGTCAATTTTGGCTTTTGTTGCCATTGCTTTTGGTGTTTTAGACATGAAGTGCTTGCCCATGCCTATGTCCTGAATGGTATTGCCTAGATTTTCTTCTGGGGTTTTTATGATTTTAGGTCTAACATTTGAGTCTCTAATCCATCTAGAATTAACTTTTGTATAAGGTGTAAGGAAGGGATCCAGTTTCAGCTTTCTACTTGCAGCTAGCCAGTTTTCCCCGCACCCTTCATTAAATAGGGAATCCTTTCTTGTTTTTGTCTGGTTTGTCAGAGACCACATGGTTGTAGATGTGTGGTATTATTTCTGAGGGCTCTGTTCTCTTCCATTGGTCTATATCTCTGTTTTGGTACCAGTACCATGCTGCTTTGGTTACTGCAGCCTTGAATAAAGATGTTCTTTGAAACCAATGAGAACAAAGACACAACATACCAGAGTCTCTGGGACACATTTAAAGCAATGTGTAGAGAGAAATTTATAGCACTAAATGCCAACAAGAGAAAGCAGGAAATATCTAAAATTGACACCCTAACATCACAATTAAAAGAACTAGAGAAGCAAGTGCAAATACATTCAAAAGCTAGCAGAAGGCAAGAAATAACTAAGATCAGAGCAGAACTGAAGGGGATAGAGATGCAAATAACCCTTCAAAAAATCAATGAATCCAGGAGTTTTTTTCTTTTTCTTTTTCTTTTTTCTTTTTTTTGAAAAGATCAACAAAATTGATAGACTGCTGGCAGGACTAATAAAGAAAAAAAGAGAGAAAAATCAAACAGACACAATAAAAAATGTTAAAGGGGATATCACCACCGACCCCACACAAATACAAATTACCATCAGATGGAATACTATAAATACCTGTATGCAAATAAACAAGAAAATCTAGAAGAAATTGATAGATTCCTGGACATATATACACTCCTTAGACTAAACCAGGAAGAAATTGAATCCCTGAATAGACCAATAACAGGCTCTGAAATTGAGGCAATAATTAACAGCCTACCAACCAGAAAAAGTCCAGGACCAGACGAATTCACAGTGGAATTCTACCAGAGGTACAAGAAGGAGTTGGTACCATTTCTTCTGAAACTATTCCAATCAGTAGAAAAAGAGGGAATCCTCCCTAACTCATTTTATGAGGCCAACATCATCCTGATACCAAAGCCTGGCAGAGACACAACATAAAAGGAGAATTTTAGACCAATATCCCTGATGAACACGATGCAAAAATCCTCAATAAAATACTGGCAAACTGAATCCAGCAGCACATCAAAAAGCTTATCCACCATGATCAAGTGGGCTTCATCCCTGGGATGCAAGGCTGGTTCAATATATGAAAATCAGTAAAAGTAATCCATCATATAAACAGAACCAAAGGCAAAAAACACATGATTATCTCAATAGATGCAGAAAAGGCCTTTGACAAAATTCAACAGCCCTTCATGCTAAAAACTCTCAATAAATTCGGTATCGATGGAATGTATCTCAAAATAATAAGAGCTATTTATGAAAAACCCACAGCCAATATTATACTGAATGGGCAAAAACTGGAAGCATTCCCCTTGAAAACTGGCACAAGACAGGGATGCCCTCTCTCACCACTCCTATGCAACATAGTGTTGGAATTTCTGGCCAGGGCAATCAGGCAAGAGAAAGAAATAAAGGGTATTCAATTAGGAAAAGAGGAAGTCAAATTGTCCCTGTTTTCAGATGACGTGATTGTATATTTAGAAAACCCCATCATCTCAGCCCAAAATCTCCTTAAGCTGATAAGCAACTTCAGCAAAGTCACAGGATACATAATCAATGTACAAAAATCACAAGCACTTTTATACACAAATAACAAACAGAAAGCCAAATCATGAGTGCACTCCCATTCACAAGTGCTTCAAATAGAATAAAATACCTAGGAATCCAACTTACAAGCGATGTGAAGGATCTCTTCAAGGAGAACTACAAACGACTGTTCAACGAAATAAAAGGAGACACAAACAAATGGAAGAACATTCCATGCTCGTGGATAGGAAGAATCAACATCATGAAAATGCACATACTGCCCAAGGTAATTTATAGATTCAATGCCATCCCCATTAAGCTACCAATGACTTTCTTCACAGACTTGGAAAAACTACTTTAAAGTTCATATGGAACCAAAAAAGAGCCCGCATTGCCAAGACAATCCTAAGCCAGAAGAACAAAGCTGGAGGCATCACGCTACCTGACTTCAAACTATCAGCAAATTCCTTTGTTTCATTTCCATTTCTTCTCCCTCTATATTCAAGTAATTTGTTACTAACAGTAGCACATATCATAAATCTTTTTAAAAATAATTTCTTTATGTAACTACTGATTTTTCTATATTTTTAGGAGAACGCACTCACACTAGAAAGATTATTTATTTCTTGAATTCTTCGTAAAGGGTATGAGCAATTTTAAAACAATAAATGATTTATCATTATTTATTTCAAAATGACCAGCCAGCTCCTAACTAGGGATTAATTTAACAAGCATAAGATGTTTTGGAAATCCTAGATAATGGGGAGGAAAAGGATGAAAATATGGTAACCAAATTCCCAATCCTAACATTTTGTCTCCCACCTGATACTTTGTACAAATTCTTAGCATAATTATCCTTCATTATTTCTGTATTTGTTATATGCTTACTATGTCCAAAGCACTGTGTTAAGGGTTGACAGAAAGAAGAAAATCTTCCCTCAAGGTGCTTACAGCTCAGAGTAAAAGGTGGATGGTTAAATCAGTGTGGTTTATTGTGAAGGGTATAAGGATTATTGTGAAGGGTATAAAGTCCTGTGACGACCTGGAAGGTGGAAACAATAAATGGCTCAGGCAGCTAAGAAAAGTTTCCATAGTTTCTTTTGCTGTGCAGAAGCTCTTTAGTTTAATGAGATCCCATTTGTCAATTTTGGCTTTTGCTGCCGTTGCTTTTGGTGTTTTAGACATGAAGTCTTTGCCCATGCCTATGTCCTGAATGGTACTACCTAGGTTTTCCTCTAGGATTTTTATGGTATTAGGTCTAACATTTAAGTCTCTAATCCATCTTGAATTAATTTTCGTATAAGGAGTAAGGAAAGGATCCAGTTTCAGCTTTCTACTTATGGCTAGCCAATTTTCCCAGCACCATTTATTAAATAGGGAATCCTTTCCCCATTTCTTGTTTCTCTCAGGTTTGTCAAAGATCAGATGGCTGTAGATGTGTGGTATTATTTCTGAGGACTCTGTTCTGTTCCATTGGTCTATATCTCTGTTTTGGTACCAGTACCATGCTGTTTTGGTTACTGTAGCCTTGTAGTATAGTTTGAAGTCAGGTAGCGTGATGCCTCCAGCTTTGTTCTTTTGACTTAGGATTGTCTTGGAGATGCGGGCTCTTTTTTGGTTCCATATGAACTTTAAAGCAGTTTTTTCCAATTCTGTGAAGAAGCTCATTGGTAGCTTGATGGGGATGGCATTGAATCTATAAATTACCTTGGGCAGTATGGCCATTTTCACGATATTGATTCTTCCTATCCATGAGCATGGTATGTTCTTCCATTTGTTTGTGTCCTCTTTGATTTCACTGAGCAGTGGTTTGTAGTTCTCCTTGAAGAGGTCCTTTACATCCCTTGTAAGTTGGATTCCTAGGTATTTTATTCTCTTTGAAGCAATTGTGAATGGAAGTTCATTCCTGATTTGGCTCTCTGTTTGACTGTCACTGGTGTATAAGAATGCTTGTGATTTTTGCACATTAATTTTGTATCCTGAGACTTTGCTGAAGTTGCTTATCAGCTTAAGGAGATTTTGGGCTGAGACAATGGGGTTTTCTAAATATACAATCATGTCGTCTGCAAACAGGGACAATTTGACTTCTTCTTTTCCTAACTGAATCCCCTTGATTTCTTTCTCTTGCCTGATTGCCCTAGCCAGAACTTCCAACACTATGTTGAATAGGAGTGGTGAGAGAGGGCATCCCTGTCTTGTGCCAGTTTTCAAAGGGAATTTTTCCAGTTTTTGCCCATTCAGTATGATATTGGCTGTGGGTTTGTCATAAATAGCTCTTATGATTTTGAGGTACGTTCCATCAATACCGAATTTATTGAGCGTTTTTAGCATGAAGGGCTGTTGAATTTTGTCAAAAGCCTTTCATCAGAGTGAACAGGCAACCTACAGAATGGGAGAAAATTTTTGCAATCTACTCATCTGACAAAGGGCTAATATCCAGAACCTACAAAGAACTCAAACAAATTTACAAGAAAAAAACAACCCCATCAAAAAGTGGGCAAAGGATATGAACAGACATTTCTCAAAAGAAGACATTCATACAGCCAACAGACACATGAAAAAATGCTCATCATCACTGGCCATCAGAGAAATGCAAATCAAAACCACAATGAGATACCATCTCACACCAGTTAGAATGGCGATCATTCAAAAGTCAGGAAACAACAGGTGCTGGAGAGGATGTGGAGAAATAGGAACACTTTTACACTGTTGGTGGGATTGTAAACTAGTTCAACCATTATGGAAAACAGTATGGCGATTCCTCAAGGATCTAGAACTAGATGTACCATATGACCCAGCCATCCCATTACTAGGTATATACCCAAAGGATTATAAATTATGCTGCTATAAAGACACATGCACACGTATGTTTATCGCAGCACTATTCACAATAGCAAAGACTTGGAATCAACCCAAATGTCCATCAGTGACAGATTGGATTAAGAAAATGTGGCACATATACACCATGGAATACTATGCAGCCATAAAAAAGGATGAGTTTGTGTCCTTTGTAGGGACATGGATGCAGCTGGAAACCATCATTCTCAGCAAACTATCACAAGAACAGAAAACCAAACACCGCATGTTCTCGCTCATAGGTGGGAACTGAACAATGAGATCACTTGGACTCGGGAAGGGGAACATCACACACCGGGGCCTATCATGGGGAGGGGGGAGGGGGGAGGGATTGCATTGGGAGTTATACCTGATGTAAATGACGGGTTGATGGGTGCAGCACACCAACATGGCACAAGTATACGTATGTAGCAAACCTGCACATTGTGCACATGTACCCTACAACTTGAAGTTTAATAATAATAAATAAATTAAAAAAAAAAAAAAAAAAAAAAGAAAAGTTTCCATAAAAAGGGATTTAGTGTATACATTAAGGACATCTATTTTATCATGTATTTGGCATTTTTAAGAATTTGACGTTCTGTTTTTCAAAATAACACCTTGAATGGGATGCAAAATACAACTGCCCGACATAGCCATGAAATAGAACAACCATTTCTTAGGCAATTACATAACAAAAATGAAAGAACAGTAGTTAGCAAACAGAGAAATTACATTATAATCCTGATTTCAACACTAAACTATTGTAAGGAATGTGAATTTGTGAAGTGACATAAACTCTTTGGGTTTCATTTTCTTCATCATATAGGAAGTGGTGTTAAATAGTATTACCCAATACCTTTTGGACACAGGAATCTGAAACATAGCCTGGTGTTATCATAATAATACCATAATAATATAACAAAATTATAAATAATAATTAAGAAATTTATAACACAAGAGGAAGACCTATGTAACTAAAATCCAAACTATGAGGAATTGGTTTAGCAATCAGACAGGAAGTGGTAAGAAAACTGATATCAAAGGTTGAAAAGATGAAAAAATGTTTGGTAGAATTGTTACCTACAGTAGTCTAGAAAGCAAATCACATGTCTTACAAATGTGAGGTTGTACAAAAAGCTGGAGACAGATATGTCAGTAGTATGTGTATGTGTAGAATATTATGTTGTGCCTTTGGCAAAGTGTTAAAAGATGGAGATAAACTCCAGATAGAATTGGCTGGTGTTTAAATAGAAATGTTGAAAACACTATGTTAGAGAAGCAGAATGCTTCTAACCCTGGTTAAGATGGCTTATAGAGAGGTTTTGAATGGAAACATATCCAATAAACATAAACATTTTATTAAAAGAATGCATATAAGCATCTAAATAAGAGCACAGCCTACATACTTCTTGTTAAAGTTTTTCAGTGAATAAATGTAATAAGGAAAAAGATTAGAAAGGGTATAACCTTCATACCTATTGTTGCAGATATCCTCTTAGAAGCAGCCGAAAGAGAGAACTATGGGAGAAGAAAGTGAGATGGTGGGTAAGGAAGGGTTCTGGGAAAAAAAAAAAAAAAGAAAAGAAAACAGTTAAGAAAACCACTGTGAGTGTAGTCATTAGCACATGAAATTTGCTGAAAATAAGCCTAGTAACGTTTGAAAGATAGCTACTATTAATTAAAAAAAAAAAAGAAAGAAATCAAGAGCTCAATATTTAAAATGACCCTTTGGCTCACAAAGTTCTGCAGGCAGGAAGCAGAGTAAGAAAGCTACACAACCAGCTCATATAAACTAGGTAGATAATAAAAAAAGAGGAGTCTCCTAGAGGACATTATCTAGAGATTTCTAGAGCAGCGACAAGACAGCCAAATCAAGACTTGAAGCACAGAAGACTAGAATGTCTGCCCAGAAGGATTTCAGAATTGCTGCAAACCTGTGACTCCTGTTATCTCCCATTTTTCCACTTTGGAAATGCACATGTTTATTGTGGTTATCCTCTTCTTGTTCAACCACTGCCTATTAGTGCTGGTTGTGGTGGGGCCAGTGGGACAGGTAATTTCTTTTAATTCACTGATTTCTGTAACTTTAGCTAGACCCTTTTCTAGATTTAATATAGTAGTTACTATACATCACTGAAAGGTCCTAGACTTTGAAATAAATATATTGTTGACCAGGTGTGGTGGTTCACGCCTATAATCCCAGCACTTTGGGATGCTGAGGTGGGCGGATCATCAGGTCAGGAGATCGAGACCATCCTGGCCAACATGGTGAAGGCCTGTCTCTACTAAAAATACAAAAAAAAAAATAGCCAGTCATGGTGGTGGGCACCTGTAGTCCCAGCTACTCGGGAGACTGAGGCGGGACAGTCACTTGAACCCAGGAGGCAGAGGTTGCAGTGGGCCGAGATCACACCACTGAACTCCAGCCTGGGGGACAGAGTGAGATTCTGTCTCAAAAAAAAAAAAAAAAAGACAAAGAAATGTGATATTTAGTTAGTATTTGGGGTTGTCTCCTGTGATAAGGGAGGGAATGTCTTTTTTAAGTGGGAAGAAGGAAACAAAGAGATATGTGGTGACCTGTAGTAAGTAAAGCTATAGTATTTATATATTACTGAAAGTCAAAAGATGTCAAGAACATCTGAATTTAATAATTATTGCTCATGTCTAGGAGTGTTATTAATGACAACCATGTTTGGAAGAGTAATATTATAAAGATTTTTAAAAAATCAATGTAAAAAATGTGCTTTACTTGCCTTTACTTCGGATAAAATCAATAATTATGTTGTTATGAAGTTTGTCCTGTAATTTGTGTTCAAGTGACAATAATGATATAAAATATTAAAACATGAAGTAGAAATATTAACTGCAGAAAATTTGAATATGAAACAAATCTAAACAATCCAAACCTGTAGAGTGTATGTTTTCAGGAATGTTATTTTTCTCCTGAAGTATTTGTCATTTGCTATTAGAAAATCACAAATACTGATGAAATTTTAGTAAAACTATTACTGACTTTTATACTTTGAAACTTACTTAAGTTATATCCAGTGCTTTTTAAACATAAAGCTATTCACAATTCCAGCTTTTAATGTCCTTCTGGTTGCCAATGTAAACAGTCAGCGTTGTGCTTCAGGCATAGTGCCAATTTTCTTGAATAAAAATACTGTAAACCCAATTAAATTTGAATTTCAGATAAACAGCAATAATGTTTTAGTATAAGCATGTCTCAAATATTGCATGAGACATATTTATTATAAAAAGTTATCCATTTTTTATCTAAAATTCAAATTTAACCCTTATCTAACAACACTAATGTAGATAACAAATTTAAGAGTAATGGAATTTTCTTAATATTGCAACATGTTTCTGATGATAGACATAGATAAATACCTGAGGATTCATTAATTGAAAAAAAAAAAAAGTGAGTAGCAATAAAACAGACACTTTGCAATACAGCAAACATTTTTCAATATATTTAAAAAACCATTGAATTCACACCCAGAGGAAAGATTTGACATGTTAATTTGTCTTTTCTCTTGCCTATGTGTTTCCACTGTTCAAATTCTGCTTGTATTCTGAAGGGATCTTCATCTTCATATTTAGCAATGCAAAACATTTTCATGCTATGGAAACACAGTTGTCCTTTATTTCTAGGCCACAGGGCAAAAGTCCTAGAGAAGTATTGTCCCCCCGGGTTCTGGAATGTTGTTGGTTATGACAGTGAACATTTGGAGTCATGACTCAGACTCTACCCTTGCTAAGTCCTTGATCCTGAATAACATCAGGGCACATATATTCTTTAATAAGTGTATGTTTATGGTGTGTGGATGTGTGTTCTTACAAAATCCTGAACTCTCTAAAGCTTGGGTCCTGGAATAGACATTCGTTATGCCCATGTGAAGACAGTAAGACCAATAAAATAGACTGGAGATACAGTTCTCTCCAAATATCCATGCTCCAACATGTTTTCCAGTCCCCCTTGTAGTTTCCCTTTTGTCCTTGCAATTAGTTCTGGCCAATGGACTGTGCACAGAAGTGCTGTGTGGCATATCCTGTCTCAAAGCATTTCAGATGTGGCTGACACCCTTCAACTGTTTCTTGCCACTGAGATGTTGAGATGACAGCACTGCAAGATGGTAGAGCCTCCATTTGTGACCAAGAGAAGAAACCCTCACCAACCCACACTAGACATGTAGCAAAGAGGAGTTTAATTTTTAATGAAAAGAAATAAAAAAGCAAAAATCATTACTAATGGGAGGAGACTGGGCTGAATGCATACAATCACATACAAATATACCCTTAAGCAAAACTACAATTTCATCCACTCCCTGTTGAAGGTTAATAGAGCTAAACTTATGTGAAAATTGGAAAGCAATCACTTTCATGTGAGGAAGCTATTTAATTTTTCTTTTTTATTTATAAATTAACTATCTTAGTGAACTGCTTGCTTTATTAGATGTGTTGGACATATATAATGATTTGCAAGTAATTTTGAAAATTTCAAATTTTGTAAACTTCAGTTTTTCTTTTCCAATATTTATACCTATTTTATGAGCATCTAAGTTTCCCATTGCTACTGTAATAAATCATCATAAATTTGGTGGCTTAAGTCAACAGAAAGTTATTCTTTCATAATTCTGGAGGTCAGAAGCCTGAAACCATTATCACTGGGCTGAAACCACGGTGTTAACCAGGCCACACTTCCTCCAAAGACTGTACTGAAGAATCTGTTCCTTATTTCTACCAGCTCCTGTTGGTTGTCAGTCTCCCTTGGTTTCTAGCTGCAGCACTCCAATCCAGCCTACATCTTCATGTTGCTTTCTCTTCTTCTGTCTGTGTAATCTTATGCCTTACACTTATTAATGATGACATTTGTCGTTAGATTTAGGACCTACATAAGTAACTCAGAATGATCTCTTTATTTCAAGTCTCTTAATTAAATCATATCTGCAGACACCCTTTTTTCTCAAATAAGGTAACATTTACAGACTCCAGATATTAGGATGTGAATATCTATTTTTCTTTAGTAGTGGTGAACGAGGGCATTTTTCAGCCTGCTACCTCCAGTTTGGCTATTTTATTGCATTAGCTAGGACAGAACAATGTTAAAATAATAATGATAGTAGTTGTACTCAACAGGAGAGTTGGTACAAATTACCTAGTTTACTATTATAAGAAGAATAAACAATATGCTTCATTCTTTATGCCTTTTGTTTATTTTAGTGCTTTTGATACATTCTGTCATAAAATATCTTTTCTCTAATTAAGATTTTACATAAAACATTTTATTCTCTATAATTTACCTTTTTGTGAATGTATGCAGTTATTTCAAATATCAAATTAAGCAGGCATAATCATATGGATTTTTTTTATAAAACGTGTAAAAAAGAGAATCAAACATGTTAATGCTTAGTCTGCTTTTATCTGTTGACATTGTGTGTGTGTTTGCGTGTGTATCTTAACATATCAACATATATAGGTATACGTCATTATGACTAATAGCTCTGTACATGGTGCATAAATATTTCTGGAGATTTAGAAATGTTCTTTCTCATATTTTACTCTTTAAATAATACTACAATGAACATCTATGTATGTATGTATCTAGTTAGTTAACTAGTTACTTGTATATGTAAATACTTGATAAGAATGCAAAATTTAAAGTAGAGATCAAGAAAAGAAAGTATATTGTAAACTTCATAGTCTCTATATGAAGTGGTATGATTATCACTCATATGCAAACTGCGGTAATTTAAAATATGTATTTTATATAGTAAGAACAACAATTTAAATATTTTTTAAAAGAGTTTTAGGTTATAGGTCAATAAAAGAAATAAAATGGTAGCATAAAATATTCAATGGATGCAAAATTTGCAGAAAAAGTAGGGAAAATCAAACAATAACGGACAGGATATATAACTGAGTATAAGAAATGCACCTTAAATATAATATAAAGATACAAATAAGAAAAATAAAATAATAGAAAAAGGTATGCTATGTTAATACTGGATTTAAAAACCTGGAATGGTATACAAAACGATTCAAAGCACACATAAACACAAAATTGTAGGAAATAAAGAAAGTCATTCCCAGACATGTAGACCAATGGAACAGAATAGGGAAACCAGAAATAAGGCCACATGCCTACAACTGTCTTATCTTTGATAAACCTGACAAAAACAAGCAATGGGGAAAGAATTACCTACTCAATCAATGGTGCTGGGATAACTGGCTAGCCATACACAGAAGATTGAAACTGGACTTTTTCCTTACATCATTGTGATGGTTAATATTGAGTGTCAACTTGATTGGATTGAAGGATGCAAAGTATTGTTCCTGGGAGCGTCTATGTGGGTGTTGCCAAAGGAGATAAACAGTTGAGTCAGTTTACTGGGAGAGGCAGACCCACCCTCAGTCTGGGTGGGCACCATCTAATCAGCTGCCCAACACAGCTAGGATAAAATCAGAAAGAGGAATGTGGAAGGACTAAACTGGCTGAGTTTTCTGACCTCTGTCTTTCTCCCGTGCTGGATGCTACCTGGCCTTGAACATCAACGTCCAAGTTCTTCAGCTTTTGAGCTCCTGAGTTTACACCAGTGATTTGCCAGGGGCTCTCAGGCCTTCAGTCACAGACTCAAGGCTGCACTATCAGCTTTCCTACTTTCCAAGTTTTGGGATTCAGACTGGCTTCCTGGCTCCTCAGCCTGCAGATGGCCTATTGCAAGACTTCACCTTGTGATTGTGTGAGTCGGTTCTCCTAATAAACTCCCCTTCACGTATTCATGTATCCTATTAGTTCTGTCCCTTTAGAGAACCCTAATACAACTGTATAAAAAATTAACTCAAAATGGTTAAACACTTAAATATAAAAAATCAAAACAATAAAAACCTTGGATAAACATAGGCAATACAATAAAAATAAAAACATAGGCAATACAATTCAGGGCATAGGATTGGGCAAAGTTTTCCTGAGGAAGACACCAAAATCAAATGCAACAAAAGTAAAAATTGACAAATGGGATCTACTTAAACTAAAGAGCTTCTGCACAGCAAAGGAAACTACCAATAGAGTAAACAGCCTATAGAATGGGAGAAAAACTTTGCAAACTATCCATCAGACAAAGGTATAATATCCAGCATCTATAAAGGACTTAAACAAATTTACAAGAAAAAAAAAAAAAAACCATTAAGAAGTGGGCAAAGGACATGAACAGACACGTGTCAAAAAAATGTGGCCAACAATCATATGAAAAGAAGCTCAACATCACTGATCACTGGAGAAATGCAAATCAAAACCGCAATGAGATAGCATCTCACACCAGTCAGAATGACTATTACTAAAAAGTCAAAAATAACAGATGTTGGCAAGATTGTGAAGAAAAAGGAATGCTTATATACTGCTGGTAGGAATGTAAATTAGTTCAACCACTGTGGAAGACAGTATGATGATTCCTTGATGTCCTAAAAAGAGAATTACAATGGACCCATTAATTCTGCAATTCTGTTACTATTGTATTATAAAGACACATGCATGTATATGTTTGAAACACTATTAACAATAGCAAAAGCATGAAATCAACCTATAGGACCATCAATGGTAGATGGATAAAGAAAATGTGACACATATATACCATGGAATACTATGCAGCCACAAAACAACAAGATTATGTCCTTTCCAGGAACATATATGCAGATGGAGGTCATTATTCTTGCCAAACTAACACAGGAACAGAAAACCAAATGCCACATATTCTCACTTATTACTGGGAGCTAAATGGTAAGAACATATGGAGACACATAGAGGAAAACAACACACACTGGGGCCTTTTGGGGAGTGGAGGATGGGAGGAAGGGGAGGATCAGGAAAAATAATGGCTACTAGGCTTAATATCTGGGTGATGAAATAATCTGTATAATAAACTCCTATGACACAAGTTTACCTATATAACAAACCTGCAGATGTACTGCTGAACTTGAAAAGTTAAAAACAAAGTTATTCCATAATAGCGAATTCATCAAGAGGCCGTAGAAGTTCAAACATATATGTGCCTTAAAAACAGAGCTTTGCAATACACAAAGCAAAACAGAGAACTGCAAGGGGAAATAGACAAACCAATTATTATAGCAAAATTTTGATGCCCCACACTCAATACATCATAGAACAAGTGGACAGAAAAATCAGTAAGAAAGTGGAAAACTTGAAAAACGCTATCAACACACGTGACTACTTGAATACTGCACTCAACAGTGGCAAAATATACATTCATTTTAAGTGCACGTGGAAGATTGACCAAGACAGACCATATTCCAGGTCACAAAACAAGTCTCCCTAAGTGTAAGAGCATCCCATTCCTTATATTCTAGACTAGGTTTAACCAAACTATACCACCACCTTTTGACTTTGGGGTACAGAATTCGAGTATGGGAAGAACAAAGCAATGGATAAAAGATGAAAAAACATGTTAGGCTAAGGAAAGAAAATTTGGGGAAAGTCTGGGACGGGAGAATAATGGGGCAGCTGGTTAGGAATAATGAAGACAGGATTGAGAAGAAAGAATTTTAAGCAGTGTTTCTATTAATTATATATTCTGTTAATAAATGGAAATAAAACACTTAAATTATTTAAAAATTATTTTTGTACTAGACCACATGGATTGTGGTCACTGAAATATAATACTTCTACAGAGATTAAAAATTATAAAAAATTAATATATAACTAAAGTTTCTTGCAATATATTACTTTTTTCTGATATTTTGCATCTTTTTGTATTTGTTACAACTAATGAAACATTTGATGTGCCTTGTGATTTTTCTGTCTTAACTATTTCTGCTCTGTGTTCATCCAGACAGAAAAGCCTTTTCAGAAGTTCTCCAACAAGCTTCTCCTACGTCTTATTATGTCCTACTATGCACTCCAACAAGCTTCTCCTGTGTCTAATATGACCCTCCTCACCTTCGGCTGTAAGAGAGATTTAGAAAATACATTATACAAGGCACAAATATTTTTATGATTGGCTTAGATGAATTTGATGTATCATCTGTAGCCTGGCCACCATGAACAAAATCGGAATTTAAATCCTATAATTTCTATAGCAAATATTCATGGTATTGAGTATTTAAAATAAAATGCTTTAAAATGTATAGCATGAAGCTTTTATTTGGGATTTAAATATTTATTTTATTTCATTTGATTTCTTAACTTTTATTTCAGGTTCAGGGGTACATGTGCAGGTTTGCTATACAGGTAAATGGTGTGTCATAGAGGTTTGTTGTACAAATTATTTCATTACCCAGGTAATAAGCATAGTACCTGCGAGTTTTTTACCCTCTTCCTTCTTCTACCCTCCACCTTCAAGTAGGCCCTGGTTTTGTTCTTCCCTTCTTTGTGTTCATAGGTATGCAATGTGTCGCTTCCACTTTTAAATGAGAACATCTGGTACTTAGTTTTCTTTCCCTGTGTTAGTTTACTTAGGACAATGGCCTCCAGCTCCATCCATGTTGCTGCGGTGGACATCATCTCATTCTTTTTATGGCTGCGTAGAATTCCGTGGTATATATGTACCAAATTCTATTTATCCAGTGTACCATCGATGGGCATTTAGCTCGATTCCATGTGTTTGCTATTATGAATGGTATTACAATGAACATATGCCTGCATGTGTCTTTATGGTAGAATTATTTCTATTCCTTTGGATATATATCCAATAATGGGATTGCAGGGTCAAATTATAATTCTGTTTTAAGTTCTTTGGGGAAATTACCAATCTGCTTTCCACAGTGGCTAAACTAGTTTACATTTTTAGCAGTAGTGCATAGGCATTCCTTTTTCTCCACAACCTCACCAGCATCCATTATTTTTTGACGTTTTAATAATAGCCATTCTGACTGGTGTGAGATGGTATCTCATTGTGATTTTAATTTGCATTTCTTCAAGGATCAGTGATGTCAAGTTTCTTTTCATATGGTTGTTTTTTTTGTTTTTTTGTTTTTTTTAATTTATTTATTATTATTAAACTTCAAGTTGTAGGGTACATGTGCACAACGTGCAGGTTTGCTACATATGTATACTTGTGCCATGTTGGTGTGCTGCACCCATCAACTCGTCATTTGCATCAGGTATAACTCCCAATGCAATCCCTCCCCCCTCCCCCCTCCCCATGATAGGCCCCAGTGTGTGATGTTCCCCTTCCCGAGTCCAAGTGATCTCATTGTTCAGTTCCCACCTATGAGTGAGAACATGCGGTGTTTGGTTTTCTGTTCTTGTGATAGTTTGCTATGGTTGTTGGCCACATTTTCTTTTGAAATGTGTTTGTTCATGTCGGTTTCTCACTTTTTAATTTTTTTTTCTTGTAAATATACTTAAGTTCCTTATAGATGTTGGATATTATACTTTTGTCTGATGCATAGTTTGCAAAAATTTTCTCCCATTCTGTAGGTTGTCTGTTCACTCTATTGATAGTGCAGAAGCTCTTAAGTTTAATTATGTCCCATTCATCAATTTTTGTTGGGTTTCAATATTTAAATAAATACATCCACTTAATAATCAGTGGAAATACATAAAACACTTATTAAAAGAATAATAAACATACTTTTGTTTCTGGCTAAATAGTGGACTTAGTCTTTAAAAGTTAAATATGAATGTATTCTACGATAATGAAAATCAGAAGCCACCCAAATGCCAATTACAGAAAAAAATGGTTACTTATATCATGGAGTATTCTATTGCAATGAGAAAGAATGAACTATTTATATATATATATATATATAAATATGGGTAAATCTTAGGACTACCATATTGGGTAAAAAAGAGCATATCCCTAAAACTTTATGAAGTATGTATATATTAAATATTTGAGTCTTTATAAAATCTCAAAGAGAAACAAATCTGAACACATTGACATGAAATATATACATATATAGGGTCAAGTCATTAAAATGGGGCATGATTAAACATAAACCAAGATAGTGATGAAATTTGGCAGTAAAGCTGTGGGATGGAATTTTGGATGATGTCACAGGTGGATTTCAACAGTATTGATGCTATTTTAGACAATATTCTGGATAATATCTGGTTAGAAAATTTAGAGATGTTTATTTTGTATTAAAATTTCATATGTATTTCAAAATTTATTTTGTGTAATCAAATATTTGATTTTTAAAATTAAAATACAATAAAAAAGTCAATTCTATAAATCACGTCTTTTTATCCATTGATGAAAATCACAGTTTATGATTTTCTTACTGGCAGATAATTATATCTGAGAGTTACATTTTAAAAAAACAGAAAGAAGAAAGGAAAATAAGTTCAGAAAAAAATAATATTCAATTTTGCTAATACCATATTGGGCTTGAGCAGTGGAATAACAGCAGTGTCTCTGAGTTAGTGTCATAGGGGAGACTGGTCTTAATAATTAAACAGGAAACTTGCTGGAGTTGCTAATGTCTTAGACCCTTCAAGCTGCTATAGCAAAATGCCGTAGACTGTGCGGCTTTCAAATGGCAGAAATCTATTTTTCGTATTTCTGAAGGCAGGAAATCTGAGATCAAGGTGCCGGCATGGTCAGCTTCTCGTGAGGGCCTTTTCCTAGGTTGCAGACTGCCAACTTCCTGCTGTATTGTCACTCGGAGGAAAGAGGGCAGGTGTCTCAGGTCTCTTTTATGAGGACACTAATCCTATTCATGAGGGCTGCACTCTTATAGCCTCGTTACCTCCCAAAGCCTCTGCCTCCTAACATTACAATAGGCATTAGGATTTCAATATATAGATCTTGGGGGGCACACAAATATTACAGCCAGAAAGAAGGGATACACATAATCATATAGAATGGAAAATTTTAAGGCTCCCATTTTTTTCTAAAGCAATGTGTTCAGTTTCCTTATTGAAAATGAGTAGCACAAGATCCTTTTGTTTTCCTCCATTCAGAGAACCTAGCCTGGAAGAAAAGTCACACTTTTGAAACTCTCTTCAATATACAGAGCAACCCTTTCCTGATAAGGAGAAAATGCTAAAAGATATTTAGCAATGTATCGGAGGGAGCAAACTTCCAGAACCAACAATTACTCACCACAGGGTACCTGAAAGGAACATCAAGTGATCTGCAATTACAACAACAATGAGAGTAAGAAAAACCAATGACTGATATGATTTTCGTGACACCTTACATAGAACTCTAGAGAAGATAAATCCAGAACACGCCACAGCAGAAGCTGTGCATCACGTAACCAGTGTGTCAGGCACTGTGGCAGCAAATTTCTTGGAACATGCAGCTGTGCTCGTTACTTTTTTCCACAAGACTCAGCTCATGGTCTCTCACTTTTAGTTCATGTTCTTCTAGAATTTGACCCTGTTGGAGAGATGCTTGGGTGGCCATATTAATCTCTCCAACTTTTTACACACACACACACACACACACACACTTCAAAGCTTTCAAGGTACAACTGGGTTTTGGTTACATGGATGAATTGTATAGTAGTGAAGTCTGAGATTTTAGTGTGCCCACTACCTGATAATGTACATTGTACTTAATATATCGTTCTCTTTCTGTCCCTCAGCTCCCTCCCACCATCTCACTTCTGAGTCTCCGAAGTCCATTATGTAACTATGCCTGCATTGTCATACCTGTAACTTAGCTCCCATTGTAAGAACACATGGTATTTGGTTTTCCATTCCTGAGTTACTTCACTTAGAATAATGGCCTCCAGCTTCATTCAAGTTGCTGCAAAACATATTATTTCATTCTTTTTCATAGGTGAGTAGTATTCCATGTTGTATATATACCAAATTTTTTTATACATTCTTTGGTCAAGGGCATTTAGGTTGGTTTGATACCTTGGCAATTGTGAATTGTACTGCAGTAAACATACATGTGAAGAAAGTCTACCAACTTATTTTCAATAGAATAATTCAGAATTTTTTTATTCTTTGGAGTAGTCCAAACTTCTTTAATAACTCTTCATTTTAGAGACTCAGGCCATGGATATTGTACCTATTATATTTCTTTCTTTCTTTTTTCTTTTTTTCTTTTTCTTTTTCTTTTTTTTTTTAAGACAGAATCTCTCTCTGTCTCCCAGGCTGGAGTGCAGTGGCGTGATCTCCACTCACTGCAAGCTCCGCCTCCCAGGTTCACACCATTCTCCTGCCTTAGCCTCCCGAGCAGCTGAGACTACAGGTGCCTGCCAACACGCCCAGCTAATTTTTTTTTTTTTTTTTTTAGTGGAGACAGGGTTTCACCGTGTTAGCCAGGATGGTCTCGATCTTCTGACCTTTTGATCCGCCCGTCTCAGCTTCCCAAAGTGCTGGGATTACAGGCATGAGCACCCGCACCCGGCCATTGTACCTATTACATTTCTTAATTTTTAACATCTGTCTCTTTAAAGTCTAGAGAGTACTTCTGACCGAACCCCTATATCATATCCAAAGGTTGCTATAACTTCCTCTTTGTCAACTAATTCCTCCCTGGTACACATAATTGGGCTTAAGACAAACTTTTTTCCACCTCTTAGGAAATAGAATTGTGTGCAAGGCACATCAAAAGTTTATCAGATGTGCTGCTTTTAAGCAAATGAGACTTTCAGCAATATAAGAGGTGGCTGAGGCCCCTCATGACTGCTGTGATTTCCCTGTGTGTCAGTTTTATGATCAACACTGGGACCCTAACATCCATCTGGCTGAATAGTCATTCCCTTGATAATCTGACTGTGCTGCCCTCTCTCTTTTTTTCCACCTAAATGCTCTCTGGCCTGGTTCAAAAAATCCACATTCCAGGTGTATTTATCTTTTTGACTTTTCACACTACTCTTCCTCTCCTAATAGACCTAAAGATTCTGGATAAGTTACATCCTTTCATTGTTTTCTTTCAGATCATGAGCTTTTTCTTGTCATAGCTACATGCTGTGTGGGATACCCTATTTACTTATGTAATACTGTGCTTATTACTAGTATTCTTCCATTTATATCCTCATTGATATTGCTGCCAAATAGCTTCCATCCACTCAGGACCTTTTGTTCCTGGCTTCATTTTATTTGACAACCTTTCTGATTAAGTTAGGCATTTGCATTCTCTAGTAAGCAAAACAAGTCATTCTAAAATATTTTTATGACATATACTAGAAATTTTTCACAAGTATGGTATATTCCTCCAATTTTAAAACCTTTAAATATATCTTTTTACATTCTATTCAAGTTAATTCGTTAGAGTGCAATGGATGGCATTGTTAGATAAATAACACTAAATTTATTTTTAAATTAACTAGAAAATAAAATTTAAATATTATTTGTAAGAAAGTGAGACACGTTTCACAACTGACTGCAACACTCTGGTATATTAAACCATTGTTAATAACCATTGAGCACCAAGAAACATTCTTAAACATTTTTATCTTAACCAGAGGGACTAGCTTAGATTTTATCCACCATGAATTAGTGAATAGATCCAGCAGGAAGATGTACAAAACACTTCAATAAGCCCTGAGAAATAGTTCCTCTGTTTATATACATCTAGTGAGAGGGTTTAAGGATTTCTATTGTCATCTAAGCTTGAGAGCTGCCGAGATAAGATCTTTTCTTCTCTTTTTAGCAAACTCTATTCTCCAGAAACTATCCAACTTGTTACATCCATCATAGTTGGTTGCACTAAATATGGTTGTGTTTCAGAGAGACAGATCTAGTCTTTTAAGTTTCATAACGAAGACAAGGCATGCAGTAAGTTTAGAAACCAGAATAGAGACAGTGGCAGACAATGCAGTACAGCCTACTTCACACTATTTCAGACTTCTTTTTCCAGACTTCCTCACTGTGGAAGATGAAAAGGGAACCATGTGAATGCCTGGACTCTATTATATGGGGTTATGGTAATTGAACATAGTTTGTGACAATAAGATATAAGCAGGAGAAACTGGTATCTCCTCGCTAGCACCAGAAGCAAAGTCTTATGAGTTGGACTTCTCGTATTTGTCTTCCAATTTTCCTCTCACTTCCTCGGTGAAACTCAGGGGAATATTGAGTCCTGCTTCCATTATGGATGCATAACAATTTAAAAGATCATATTTTCCTGAGACAATAATAAATTGAGGAATCAAAACCAGAACATTTGGGAAGGGAGTTGATTATTGAAACAAGGGATCAGCATGGATTGAATTAAATATTTTTTATGGCTTGCAGTCTGAGGACAATCAAAAGTCAGGCCTGTGTGGCAACTAAAACCCCACTCAAAAACCCACTGGCTTGATAGCATGAAGAAACACTGAAAAACAGGGAAGGATGTCTGGAAAGGACATATCCAGAAAGAAGAAGCCCAAATTCTGTCTATAAACTCTTCTGAAATCTTAGGCTGATCTCTGGCATTGCATACAGTGGACAGACTGCAAGTAGTCCAGTTAAAGAAAAAGAGAAATAATCTAAAATTTCATTTGATGACTTAAATATTGAATGTGAAGTTTGAACCCAATCAAGTTAAGTACCTGGTAAAACAAAAATATCAACAATCTTCATTAGACAATAGTTCAAAGACTCTCAACAATATAACATTCATATGATCCATGATACAAGTAAATATTAATTGATATTTGAAAAGATGCAGAAATATGTTAAGCATTCTTAAATTTTAAAAAAGTCAATGAAGGCTGACTTCTAGGTAGCCCTGATTTTGAAATTAGTAAATGACAACATTAAAACAGCTATTTTAATTAAGATAGATGAGATAAAGGAAAATACACTTATAATAAATAAAACATTAGGAGACCTGAATAAAAAATAGAGGATGTAAAAAGAATAAAATGAAAATTCTAGAACTGAAAATTATAATATCTGAAATAAAAAATTACTGGATAAAAGTTCTTTCAATCACGTTAAAGAGAACATGTTTTGTTTCTGGTGGATTTAAGACTATATAAGAAATAAAAGTTTGCAATGTTACTTAAGCACTCAGATAAAATAAGCTATGCAATTATCAAAGAAGTCTTCAAAAAACTTTTTGATATGTAGGTATGTATATGTATGTATATATTATATATAATATATAATGTGTTATATAGTATATTACATGTCATAGGGTATTATATACTTCAAATATTCATTAGTGTATGTGTATGCATGTGTCTATATGTGTATATATAAAAATAACTATAAAATATAAAGTGTTAATTGTATAACATATAAAATATGGTATATAACATATATGTTATGTATTTGTAATATGCTATATATGTACACTTGCCAGTGCATGTTTTAAGAAGCAAACTAGAACAACTGAAAAAAGAAGTGGAGCTAGATATAATACCACATAGCTGTCAAAGAAATCTAAAAACTTTTCATATGATATGTATAAAACATATCTATAATATGTATTATGCCATGTATATATAATACATATAATATATATCATACCATGTATTTATGTCATATAGTAGCATGTAATATGTTAGGCCATTACATGTATGTGTAAAAATACACACATACACGCAATATATATGAAATTCTTGCCTTTAGCCTGGTTAATATAAACCAACCAAGCAAATATTGCTTGCCAAAACAAGTTATGTAGAAAGTAATATGGTAATATGTTTTATTATGTAAATCTAGGTTATAGTGTTATAGATATTTTGGAGAAAGGGTGAGTTCTTGCTTCTTCCTACTAAAAACTTTAGGCTGGGCATGGTGGCTTACACCTGTAATCCCAGCACTCTGGGAGGCCAAGGCGTGATCACTTGAAACCCAGAGTTCAAGACCAGCCTAGACAACATAGCGAAACCATTTATCTACAAAAACATTTTAAAAATTATCCAGGCATGGTGGTGTGCACCTGTGGTCCCTGCTACTCAGTAGGCTGAGATGGGAGGGTCCCTTGAGCCCCGGAGATTGAGGTTGCTATGAGCCATGAAAAAAAAAAAAAGCGAGAATTCAAAAAAATATTTACTTCATTTTACTATGCCATACTAAATACATTCTGAAGACTCTTCCTCCTAGTCTAAGTCCATAAAAATGACAAAACAGAACATGGAAAATTAGAAGCTGTTTTATCAGGGCATTAGTAATTATAGAAAGGAAAACATATATTGAAGAGTAAATTACACTGAGGAAGTAATCCAAGCCCTTTGCTTTAAAAATAGAGAGCGCTTCAGAGGAGTTTCTGTTCCAAAAGTGGTAGCTTTCTAAAAAGCAGAGGCAGTTCGGTGGCAATTGAAAAGATAGCAGTTTGCAAAACCACAATTGTTATCCATGGTTTGATACTGACACATTCATTCATTCATTCCTATTTTTGTCAGGCAACGTAAGAAAGGAAATAAAAAGGTACATGACTATAACAGCAGTGGTAGTTTTTTCATTTGTTTTTTTATGTATGAAAGAATAAAATATACAGTATAGGAATAATCTGAGTATGTGGATGGCAAGTACAGTTTTTCCCAATAAATATAAAGTTAAAAAGTTACTATAAGAATAACTAAACAACTGGAATATGTTGGAAATCATGGTTGAAACTGAAATGCATCTTTAATTCTATGTTTTAAAAAGCTACCAGACTCAGACTTTCCAGATCCAGATAATTCTCCTTTTTATTTATACTTTTCTGGAAGACAGAGACTCATGGAGAGTTAGCCCAAAATTATTTTATTGAGTTCTCTAATACCTGAAATAGATAAGGACAACCCAAGATGGAAAGGTATAGACAAACCTAAATTAGGAACATGTAATAAAACATTGGAAAACAAAACAAAAAATTCTAAATACATAGTCACTGAAATAACATTAAAAGCCAATTGATGGTTTAAGAAGAATACTAAACATACTGAAAAGTGACAAAGCTAGAAATGAGGAAATCATATAGAAATCCATGCAGAGAGATAAGAAAATAGTGTGAAGGAAAACCTATAGCTCATATCTAATATGTGTGACAAAAAGAATTTTAAAAAGGCAATAATCACATGGGGAAATTATTTAGAAATAAAAAAGCAAGACTCTTCAAATGAAACAAAAAAAGTACAAGAAGTCCCTAGTAAGATAAATGAAAACAAATCTATAAACCTAATCTAAACCCAACTCTGAGATTTATATATATATATACACACACACACACACACACATATATATATACATATATGTTGTGTTGTTATTGTTGCCCAGGCGGGAGTGCAATGGTGTGATCTCGGCTCACTGCAACCTCTACTTTCAGGGTTCAAACAATCCTCCTGCCTCAGCCCCGCAAGTAGAAGGCATGTGCCACCACATCCAGCTAATTTTTGTATTTTTTATTAGAGACAGGATTTCACCACGTTGACCAGGCTGGTCTTGAACCCCTGACCTCAGGTGATCCGCCCACTTTGGCCTCCCAAACTGCTGGAATTACAGGTGTGAGCCACTGTGCCTGGCCTGAGATTATATTTTTAAAAAGACATTCAGCTGTATGATTTTAAGTAAAGCGTGATTAAAGTACAGAAAATACCCATGTACAATACAGAAAATTTGAAGGACTGTAATGTATATTAGCACCTGCTAACCAAAGTAAACTTCTAGAGTGGATATCAAGGCTCCCAACCCCCAAGCCTCAGACGCATATGGATTCCTGGACTGTTAAGAGCAGGGCCGCACAGCAGGAGGTGAGCAGCCTGCAGCAGCATTATTCCCTGAGCTGCTCCTCCTGTCAGATCAGCAGAAACATTAGCGTCTCATAGGAGCACTCACTCTATTGTGAATTACACATGTGAGGGACCTAGGTTGTGTGCTCTTTATGAGAATCTAATGCCTGATGACCTGAGGTGAAAGCCTCATCCGGAAACCATGACCCTATCACCTGTGGAAAAATTGTCTTCCATGCAACTGGTCACCAGTGCCAAAAAGGTTGGGGACCACTGGGGGACCACTTTTAAATAGCAGGCAAAATAGAATATAAAGTAAAAGCATTGATAGAGATAAAGGGCATTGAAAGAAACAATAATCTAAGAAGAAGTCATATTGTTTATAACTTTGTCCCTGTTTAACAAAACATAAAAAAATACAGAAAAAGGAAATTGAAATGATTGCAAGAAAAAATTTAAAAATCCACAGTTCTCTCAGAGATAGATAGATCAAAACAGATAGAATTGATAGGATAATAAATAATACATTATTATATTTAACATTTTATACTAATAAAATGAAAATATTTTAAATAATATAAGCAGTTTAATTTTATATATCTGAGCATATAGATTTATGTAGAACTTTGTACTAATACAAAATACAAAAAAATAACCTAGCTGGGTGAGGTGGCGGGCGCCTGTAGTCTCAGCTACTCGGGAGGCTGAGGCAGGAGAATGGCGTAAACCCAGGAGGCGGAGCTTGCAGTGAGCTGAGATCCGGCCACTGCACTCCAGCCTGGGCTACAGAGCGAGACTCCGTCTCAAAAAAAAAAAAAAAAAAAAAAAGAACATCCATTGTTTTCAAGGACATGCAGACTATTAACAGAAATTGTTCATATCTAGATGCTACATGATTTCTAAACGAATTGTTGACTAAAATTAAATTAATTGAAACCTCATAATAAATAGTGAGCACTCCTTCAAAAAGAACTTTATAAACTAAAAGTAAAAAATTCTTGTAAATAGTCCATGGGATGAAAATGAGAATTACAATGTTGAACAAAACAATGAGAAAATTCCCATGGTAAAAGTTTTGTTATGTAGCTAAAAGGTACAAAGATGAAAATATATGTACTTAAGTGGGTATAATAGGAAATAAGAAATAATATAATTTAATGAGCTAAGCGGTCTTTTTCAAGCTGGGTGTGGTGGCACAAACTTGTAGTCTCGGCTACCAGGAAGACTGAGGTGGAAGGATCACTTGAGCCCAGCAGTTCAACTCTAGCCTGGACAACATAACAAAAATGTCATATCTTCTCTAAAGAAAGAGAGAGAGAGAGAGAGACAGAGAGAGAGTGCATAAAATAATAATAATGAAACAAACCCTACCTAAAATATTAGAAAGATTTAAAACATAAAATTATAAAGAGTACTAAAATAGAGAACGTAGATATTTAAATCTGTTTTTTGGACGAAAGAATAAAAATCTGATTATATTGATAAACATAATCAAGAGCTGGCACAATTTAAAAATTATAAGAAATTAATAACATTATCATTAGAAGTACCATGAATATATAGCAAAAGACACTTTAAAAACTGAAAAAAAAAAAAAAAAAAAAAAGGAGAAATTAATCAATTGATCTTTGGGAAGACAACAGCAAAAGATACCAATTCTCCCCAAATCGAACTATAGTCAGTGCAATAACAATGAAAATATCAATAAGACATTTTATAAAATTTGTAAGCTATTTCTAGAAATCAAATGTAAGACAAAAAGTAAAATAAAAAATGTCAAAATAATACTGAAAAGAAGAAGAATGAGGTCTTGCCTGGAAAACATGAAGCTTTATTATAAATTGTCAGTAATTAAAACATCGTGGCATTGGTTAGATGAAAACTAATCCTTATCACCTAATTTTAGAAACTTAGAAATATAAATAAATGAGGCAAGAAGGTAGAAATGACTTAAGTCTCATAGCTATGGTGGCAGATTCAGGACCAAAATTCTTGTCTCCTTAATCCCAGGCCTGGACTCTGTTTCCTACAGTACATGTTACTCTCTCACGTGCTGTTAGACAAGTAGAGAGTTTATAAATTAGAACAGTCTGGGTCTGCTATAGAAATAAGCAATTCCAAATCTTTGTAGCTTAAAACACAGTATTTTTTTCTTGCTTAATTACATATCCAACTGGGTCAGTGTTGAAGTCAGCTCCTCATAGTCACTTAGCAACTTAGGCTGATGGAGTCTCCGTCATCTTACAACTGAACTGTCTCAACTTCATCTGTGATTTGACCTTTTCTGTCACTGTGTGAGGGTCAAGGAGAACCTAGAGGTCTCCACAGAGGTTTTTCATTGCCTTAGTCCAAAAGTATTATATGTCAGTTCCATCCACATTTCACTGACGACAACTTGTCACATGGCCCTTCCTGATTCCAGGATGGCTGGGCAGTGTATTGAGCTGTAAGTTCAGAGAGGTAAGAACAAGTAGATACTGATGGACCTTAGATTACAATTACATGTAGTAAAGTGAAAGTAACTCTGAATTGTTCAGCTGATGATTCATATCAAATTCTTTCTATCCCATTGAGGTTTCTAGTTTTTTAATGTATTCCTGAATATCTGTATCCTTATCCTAGGATTTGGAGAATAAACATATGACAATGTAAATCAAATGAGTGCTTTTGACTCTGTGGTTAAAATATTTAAAATGATAAGCAAAGAAGGAGGATGAAAACCATGGTTTGGAGGTTTGCCCATGGTTCCTAAGGATCTGCTTTACTTATGGAAGGGAAAAAGGCAGGTCCTTAGTTCACCAAATTCTAACTTCTTGGCCTGAAAATGTTCCCTTAGCTTCCCCCAGTATTTACCCTTTTTACAGAAACTAGAGCCTGTTTCAGGGAAAAGTCTGAAGCAAAAAGAAAATTAGTGAACTCATAGAATTTGAAGAATGCTCTTTTCATAAGAAAAGTTTTTGCCTGAATTTAGTACAATTCATTCAAAATATACATAGAAAAAATGTCTTAAACATTTTTACTGATATATTTATTTTTTAAATGTATACAATTTATACCAGGAAGTCAAAGGTCAGTCAACTCCTTGATAAAGGTTAGTAATCAAAACAAAAGCGATTCTGAAACTGATATAGCATCATCAACTCCAATGTGGTGCCAAAATGTAAAATATAGATACTCTGAGAATGACAAATTCAAATTTTAAAGATTTGCCCTAAAGAAAAAAATTTCCCAACTTGGAAACTATGCCCATCAATAGCTTTGATTTATGTATAACATACACATGTCCTGTATTTAATAGACTACTATGCTGTTATAAATGCATTGATATAGTCAATGTCATGGGAAAACCCCCATCAGTTATTCTAAAGTAGAGAGCAGATTATAAAATAGGAAAGTAGATTACAAAGTAACATGCATTCTGTAATCCATATATGAAAATTACAACTATATTTTTATGGTTATATATGCAGAGAGATTAGCTAAGCACAAAAATGATGGCAGTTTGGGTGGTGGTATACTGGGAGACTTTAATTTTGTTCCTTTTTGATTTTGTGCACTCACTTTTCTTTTTTTTTTTTTTTTTTTACAAATCTCTACACATTTTGCAAATGTACATTTATTTTGAAAAGACAAAAACAACTTAAAGAGTAGCTTTGGAGAACAAGTTGTACATTTATGCAGAATTATATATCTGTATATTGTTTTTCTACAGATGCTGGGTATTGAACTACAATTGGGTTTCCAGGAAAGACCTAACCTTTTGGAATATTCACACTATGAATATGTTTTACCTCTTAACTACAGACACACATGCACACACACACGCACACATGCACACACACACACACCATTTTAAGGTATGAAGAACAGTTTAAAAATGTAAATATCCTGTACCTCATTGGAGATGGATTGAAGCTCTTTTATTCTAGGGGCTAATTGATAGATCTTTTAATATCATCTCAGGGTCAAGAAGCCAAATATATTATTCCAAGTTCTGTATTGCTTGGTAACCTTTGTCTTTCTTTGTATGAAAAAGAGAACTGCGTCCATCGCGGAAGAAAGTGTGATCTCTGGAACAGCAATGTAAGAGAGGCAGGATCACAGACAGTGGTTTGGCAAATGTTAGGTTATGCTCTGTGTCATCACTTCTTGTGTTTCAGAGGGATAACATTTACCTCTGTTTTTCCCACATATGCTTCTAATGCTCCTGCTTTCAATTCTAGGCTAGGTTTTGAAAAATCAAAAACATGTTTTGTGGGTTCCATAGGAGATTGCAAATACTTTGTGTTGAAGCAGATCCTGGAGGGGGTGATAACATAGTCTGGGTAGAGAGGGCCTGCTGCTGGGCATCCTGCCTCCAGCCCTGTTCTACATCAGAAAAAGTCCATGCATCTGTGCTCTGTTGCCTGCCTGGACTGCCTCAGCCACACCAAAGCCACGGATCCCTCTGGGCAGGGAGGGCAGAGGAAGAAACACAGTGCTCTGTGGGCCAGGAAGAGAAAACCTCTAAATATTAAGGGTATGTCTGAAAAAAAAATGGTATATCTATCCTAAGAGATGCTGAAAAGAAATACGAAATTTAGTCAGCAAACTTTCTTGTCTCTTGATGCTCAGCTCTTTTAGTGACAGGTTTCCTAACCCTCTCTTTAGCTGTTTCTCCTATTTATTCTTATTGTCCTTCCTCTGATTCATGCATCTCCATGAAAGTACCACAGACATTCATTTTTGAGAAAATTTCTTGATTTGGATTTTCAGCAAAGCATCGTTGTGCATGTGCAGGCCAGTGTTCATTTGTGGTCTGCCTGTGAGAACTCCAAGGGCCCGTGGAGATAATTTTCTCATCCTATATACAGCCTACTACAGAAGAGACATGGCTGTCATCAAGGGATCTGTGCCATCAGAACATTTGGTTTCTAGTCTCCCAAATCCTCTTTGTTTTTGATCGTGACATTTCTTCATGCTCAGATGCATACGTGATGTAACATTCTTTGTTGATGTTCTGAAATGTGTTTTAGAGTTATTTTGGCTTCACACAAAATAAGAATGGGGCTCAAAACTTTCTGGTCGAAATGCTAATCTTTGGGGCTTTTTCTTTTCTTTTTCTCCTGCTTTTCAGTACTATGCATATTTGTAAAGCTTTACACCTAAGAATGGTATTTAATGGACCCTAGACTGTTTTGTTGGAAACAGGGCAAATAAGAAGTCTCTCTAGGGGATTTGTGGGCCCTTATTGTGGTGCGGGAGTATGCCCTAAAGGGGAGCTCCTCGCAGCCTAATTGTTGACGAGTGATGGAAGTTCAACAGCATGGAAACTCTACTTCGCGCTTCAGCTAAAAAGGTGCTTATTAAGGTAGCTGGGCTATTTTAGCAATTTGCCTTATTTTGAAAATCCAATTTGGTAGCTTCATTAAAGGGCACTAATTTAGTGTCTTAGGGGAATATATGTTTAAAGGAGCTTGTCAACAATCTTCGATGTTTGCCAGAGTATAGGTGAGCTCATTTCCCCAAGCTGGTGTTACCTGGTTACATGCATGCTCCTCAGTTTCAAACATAATACAAAATAAATTCAAAAGCCCTCAAACCGAGAGAGGAACAGCACCACTCCCTCTTTCCCAAGTACCACCTCCCATTCCTCAACATAGGGTGCTCTTGGTGCATAAATACTATGTCTGCAATTTGACATAGTCAGTCTGTCACCTAGAGGTCTAATAATGAGGACAAAGGTATTAGTTTAGTGATAATTAATATATGACAGTCTAAGAGCCGTAAAGCATGACAACTGTTTTAAATTGTTTAAAAAAATAGAAACACTTTCTGAACACCTAGAAGAATCACTTACTGCTCACTGCCTGCCTAATACTCCCAAGGGTATATTTCAGTCCCACATCGGGACAAAAATTTTAAAGTTGAGTAGTTGAATGCTAATTATCTACATAGCCTCAAATAAACTTGAGCCCTTCTACAGTTCCCACTATGTTGACAAAATATTATGAGAAAAGTTAGAAAATTTAGTTGAAGCAAATCAAATTCTTCTTCTTTGGGATGCTTTCGTTTAAAAATAAAGCTTAAAATCCATGAGATAGTACAATAAATATTGTCATCAAGTTTGTCAATACACAGTTAAGCTATGAAATCACTGTTTTGTTCTTTTACGTAATCACTGGAGTTTGTACAAAGAATACTGACTTCTCCCTAGCTATGATTTCTAATCTAGTTTATAGGACTGGGTTCCATTTTTTTAAAAATAAACTATCAGAGTGAATTCTGATTTTTTTTTTTTTTTTTTTTGTAGAGGCTTTGTGTTACGATCAATCTGCCAACGTTTCCTGTTAATAGATTACCTGTCTAACCATTTGCCGAGATGTAGTTCTGTCCAGAAGAGAAATCAAATACACTAACTTTCTTCCTATACAGTATCAATTTCCCCCAAAGAAAAACAGGTTTTTCCGAATGACTTGAGATGAAGGAAAGGGTAGTAAATTAGAAATGCTTTCATAATTTTCCTTTAAATTTTATATGTTTGGAAGGAAGGAGAAAATACCTGTAAAAAAAGCACTTCTGGAAATGACTATGTGGAAATGATCAGGATGTCGATCAAAGTAACAGTTTTGAATTCTTTGGGTTCGGTTTGCCTGAAACCTCATACAGCAGATTCATTCTTATTCTGGTGAGGGCTGAACACCAAGGGAGACAATTTCAAATAGCTGGAAAATAATTACCTACTCATCAAGAGTCGGTACAACCTTATTCTATTTTTATAGTAGTTTCTAGAAGTAGACATATCATTTATTTGAGATTTATAATCAATATCTTAGCATATATGAACCTGGCCACAGCTGTAGAAATCACATTTCTATAATAATGCAAAGGCATTTATGTTAATAAATATGCTTGTAATCTCTGTCATTATGGTTGGGTGTCAATAAGTGAAACTAAAAGGATGTGGACAATTTCATGACATGTTTTATGCTAGTTATTTGTTTGTTGTCTATTCATGGGGTTACTAATTACAGCTGGTAAAATTTGATTTTCTCCTCTTCAGTTTATTGTGGGATGGGGCTTTCATTTCACCAGATACATAGTTATTCAGTGTCTACATTTCAGAAGCTGAATTGTTGGATACAGTCAGAATGAGCTTTGGCAATTCTATGTGTGAGTGTACAACTACAATTTTGCTGCACATTAATAACAACCTTGCAAAGAAGCCCAGAATCAAATGCCTTGCTCTCAGCTGGGAGCAGAAAGCTAGAGTGGTGTATCTTGGTTGGTGACCTATAATGTTGGAAAAGTAGCTCTACATTCACTCAGAAGGAGTAGGTGGAATTCCGGAAATTTATTCACTCTCCTTCACTACGCCTTTTCCTTTTTTTTTTTTTTTTTTTTTCCTTCCTTGTAGTGTGTTAGTGAGTGCTCCGAGACAATGAAAAAAAAAATGAATTACAGATAATAAAAATAGTGCATCTCTAGAACAAGCGGTAAAATCAAGGCTTTTATTTCTTCAGGTGTCAACTCTGTTCCTTCCCCAGGTCCTACCCTGCCCAGGTTTCTGTGTCACCTCTGTGATTCCAAATCAGCGATCAGGCGGGCAGCGGTCTGGGCAGTCACCCACAGGGAGTACACTTGGTGCTGCACGCTCGGACTTTCAGTCTGGCTCAAAGCAGAGAATCTCCAAGAGCTCTGAGGCTACGGATTGATTCGGGTGGGGCGAGGTGTTATTATTGTGGGATTGTCTCTGCAGAGTTGGCCTGGAGAGTGAGCGGTGGAGGGAGTGGAGCAAGGCATCGTCAAGAGTCCCCAGGAGTCCAGGGGCGCCCCCCAGACGGGTACGCTGGAGGGCCTGGGCACGGGGGACAAGAGAGAATACATGCCCGCTGGCTGGGAGCAGGGAGGCGGTGTGGCGGGGCAGGGGGCAACGTGCCAGTTTTCTCTCTGATTAATAATGCTCACGCTGCTGCGCGTGGCTCATGCGCTTTGTCTCCAGCCTTAGGGCTGGCGGAAAACGGCCCAGGGAATGAGTGGTACCGCGGGCGCCCGGCGCACCCAGCAGGTGCCATCACTCTGGATGGGCCAGTTCTGGATGCTCCCAGTGGCACAGACGCGGCGACATCGGCAGGCGCCGGGCTGCGGCCACCTCCCGGGTGTGGCGGGTCTGGGGCCCGGGGTCTCCGGCCAGAGCAGCTGCGGAGCCACGTGCAACACGCGCGTTGCCCTCAGCCCGGGCGGGGACCGGACGCATCCGGGGCTGCGGGGAGGAGCCGGGCGCCGCCCCCGGCGGCAGTGCCAGCCGCGTGGGAGGGCACGGACCGGCGGAGGGGCAGACGACGGAGGCGGCCAAGCGGGAGGAACGGGACCGAGGGATCGACCGAGGCTGGCGGGCTAGGGGTGGGACTGGCAGAGCTACGGACAGGTGGGAGCAGTCAGACAGCCTGAGAGAGAGACCAGAACGCAAAGAGAGCTAGAGCATTAAGTAGGCAGGGAGAGGCACACAGAGATAGACAGCAACACTCGCGTGCTCCCTCCCTCCACACGCCCTCCTCTTACCGAGCGCAGCGGCCAGGGGCAGAGTGGGAGAGGACTGTGGGCACAGAAGACCGGAAGAGGGGCGCTGCATTGCTGGTGGGACGGAGAGATTCGGACGGACGGACAGACCAGCGCACAGACTGGCAGCCTGCGAGAGTGGCAGCTCTGAGAGCAGAGTGCAGGAAAGCGAGAATCCCGCGCTGAGCTGCTAGTGGGACCGACAGACGGTCGGACTGACAGACGTGCAGACGGACAGAAGAGCAGACAGGAGGCGGGGGCGCGTTCACTCCCGGCGGCCAGCCGGGCAGAGAAGGCGGCGGTGGCACCTTCTGAGCGCGTCTGGAGCAGAGACCAGCAGCAGCAGCAGGGGCATCGGGGACGCAAGCCGCGACCGAGCCGCCGCCGCAGCCCCGGCTGCCACAGCTGTGCGGGATCCCAGCCGACACTGCAGAAAGCTCCTTTTACTAGCAGTTAAATAAATCGACCAAAAAACAAAACAAACAAACAAACCCAACAACAACAACAACAAAGCCAAGCCAAAAGCCAAAACAAACTAATCCAGCCAAATCAATCATTGAGAAACAATAATATTAATAAAATCCAAAACTAAATCAAACCAGTCAAGGCACCAAGACGCAGGGGGGATATCCACTGTTCGATCAAGGTAATGATCAAGGTCTTCCGACGTGAACATTGCACGCCTTTTGTGGATTTTTAGAATTCCTTCTTTCTTTCTGCCATATATCTGTCTGTTTCTTTTGAATTATTTCTTGTCTGTATTTCTTCTTTGTGTTTGTAGAAAGCTGATGTTGTTATACATGTATTGTGCTTTTTATGTTTCGTCAAGGAGGGATGGACTCTCCTTCCCCCCAAAAAAGACAGATGTGGAAAGCTGGAAGCTGGCAATGTTTTCCATCAGAGAAGTCTACAGTGATTTGTATAGGCTTTATGGTAGAAAGTTTGCGATGCTCTTTTTGAAAGAGACCCATTGAAGAGGTAGAAAGTTATACTGTGTTGTTGTATGGAAGGATTGGGGTCTTAGGTCCCAAAGGGTTCGGGGGAAGAATAGAAAAGATGTTCAGTTTTATTTTTACATGTATGAAATCTGTGCTTCATTGCAAATCACATTTCTGTCTCAGGTTGTAGATATGGTGGTAGAATTGAGTTGAATTAGACAGGTGTTTAGAAAGTTTCTTAGGAATAGGAATTAATTCACTCAATGTTTATGCATAGAAATATAGCTGGGGTGGATGTGGTTGCTGTCAGCTATTCAGGTTAGTTACCTGATCACCTCCTGAAGATGTAGGATCAGGACAGAGTCCAAGCCTAAAATAAAAATCAAAGAAAGAATTGAAAGTTATAGGGGTGGGCAGCTAAGAAATATAAAAGGCTGGTAGAATTCATTTTCATTAGAATGTGTTTAGAGTACAGATATTCATTTTAATTTTTGATTTCTTTAAATTTTTTGAGTTTTGATTTTCTACCAGTATGACAGCCTCTCAAATCAAGAAAGATATTCTCCAAAGTTGAAATGAATCTGTATAAGATTTCGTTCAAATGCAGAATAAATTCAAATGATTCCTAACCCCTCCTCATCTACTTTGGAGATAACAACTGCTATGATTGTTTTAAGTAAACAGAGAAGTGGAGATGACAGGAAATCATTTTTCATTTGTTAAAAATCAGAAAACCTTTGACACACTTTAAAATAAATACACCTACTCCTTTGATCCTCTGTGTATGTATTACCACAGGGCTTAAATATCTTAATAGGATTTTAGTTAATGTCATTTTCATGAAAGACACTCATTTGAAAGCCAAGAGCTCTATCTATGTTTTCGTTCAAATAGCCGAGTAATCTACTATCTTGGCAGTAATTACTTCTGCTGCATTTCTAATGTGAATTGCATGTGAGAGGTTATGAATACACTCTTTTGAAGTGTATGTGGGTTTTCAAGGTATGTATTTGTGTTTGATCCTATATTTCCTTTGTTATAACATTCTCCTGCTTTTCATCACTTTGGCTAACAGAATATTTGTAAATTTTCTGGAGAGTGAGTTTGGGTATACACTTTGAGGAATATGCTTCCTCATGACAAAAGATATGGAAACATAATTGATTACTATACTTGCTTATCAATAGTATTTTGATTTTGTTTAAATGAAATGTTTAAGATATGTGGATTGCTATGCATTCATGTTTTAAATTTATCCTCTCTGGGCATGATTTATGCCATTGGATAATTAATTAAGTTACTTTAGAAGACATGTCTGTTAAACAGAGTACTTTGTTTAGAGGAAGCATATTTAAAGAAACTTATACAGCTAAAGAAATTGACTTTCATCTCCTCAGTGACTTAATTTCACTACATGATGATTTGTCCTTTGCAGTATTTAGCTCAGACCAAGACAGAATTGTGTGTGCTATTAGATTTGCAAATTGCTGATCTCCCAGTGACTTTCCCTCTTAGATCCCAGTTGAGTACGGTTACCTTGAGAACTGTGGTATTAGCCGTGTTAGAGCATGCTCCACTGGGGAGTTCTGTGCAGTCTATTTTTAATGCTATTTAATGAAGGAGCGAGCGCCTCACTCAGCAATAAAAGAAGCATGAGGGAAGACAGAGCAGTGCATGGTTATGGATACTGGACAAGGATATTTGGAAAGGTAAAGGCTGACCATTGGATATGATAATTTTAATTAAGTCCTAATGTATTGTATGAATGGAAATACTGATTTTTGTTTGAGAATTATACGTGAATAGTTCAATAGGTGTTTTCGTAAACATCTTCACTAGTTCTTAGAAAGAAGACTCAATAATTTGAGTTTTTAAAACTTGAGGGAGATACTAACCAGGGAGTTCCTGCATGCATACTATTTTTAATACAAGCTGTCATATTCTTGGGTGGTGGGAAGTACAGAAATAATTTCAAATTCCTAAAATATTGTTCTGCTGAAAGGTTGGGAGCTTGTAAAACATTCTGCGAATAAAATAACTAACATGCTTCTAAGATACTACAATAACCTGAAGCTCTGCCTTGTGAATTGCTTCCTTTTCTTTTATGAACTTGGAGTCCAGGTCCAGAATTGTGACAACTAAGAGAAGCAGGAAGTTTTGATTGAACTTGATAGAATATTTGGGGTGCTTCTCTCCTTAGAATTAAGATAAGCACTACAGATTATCTTACTGAAGGCTAAATATTTTAAAAACATAAATAACAGAGGCAGCACTGATATGTTTTAGAATGTTACAATGAAGGGCAAAATATCTTAACATTATAGTGTGTACAATGGAAGAAGCCATCTGTCTGCAACATTTGCATATATGCAGAACACCTGTCTTGAGGTAGAAAGTGAGAATGTTCAGTCAGAAAGGTCTTGTGTTGATTTTCACATTAACAACATACTATAATCAGGTTATTCTTTTGTTCAGAGTAAAGCTAATTAGACAAAATACTTAAGTAGTTTCAAGGTTAATAAACATAAGAGAAAGTGAGCAGTTTCTATTAAATGTGAAGGTTAGTCATATAATTTTTGAATGAAGCTGTTAGAACAATGTGCAAAGTTGATCTAAATTTTTGCCAATTCTAATGAAAAATGACCCCCAAAAATAAACTACTAAGGAAAACACATCACAATGAGTTACTGTGATTTTTTGTTTGTTTGTTTGTCTTTTTGACTTAATTCTAGAGGAGAAAAACAATTCACACTGCCTAAAATATTTCCCTTAGTGGTCATGCCTTTTGGACCACAATGCTGATACCTTTCTCAAGCTTCTCAGATGAGTGGGCATTCTCATCGGAATTCAATGTCTATTTTGTCTGTGGACAAGATAATGATAAGCTACATAAGTAGAGTGTAGAATGAGTCAGCCACTGAAGGCACAATATACAACGTAGCCAGAAGTGAATATGATTGAGAATTCTCATTAGCATGAGGAGACAGTTTGAAGTCCATAAGGTTGGAAACTGCAAATTAATCATTTGTATACAAGTCAGTTTAATTCAGATCTGCTTTGTGACAAGGTTAGGAGAGAATGTGGGGCTTAAAGGTGATGTCGACAATGAAAGCCATTTCTTCATATGGTAAGTACTGGCATCATTCTAACTGGTATCACATGGTAGTAGCCTATTTAGAAATTTGTGAATCTCTAATCACAAAAAGAATTGACTTCCTTAAAAATATATCACCTGGAAAGTTCTGAATATATTTTAAGTCAGCGATGATGCATTTATAAAACATATACTTCCTCTCTTTAGACAAAGGATCTTTATGATTCCAGAAGCTCTACATTTCTGTGGACTTTGCCTTCTTTTATTTTTATTATAGCATTTTATGTTGAATATGATAAATGAATTTCAAGCAAGGATGTAAGCAAATGCTGAAGGACTATTGAAGGGGAAAGAAAATATTAACAAGACGTATCTGTAACTAGATTTGTTTTTCTTAGGGTGTCTTTGCTTCTGAGTGTCAGTTTCCTTTAGGTGGCTTTATGCCAAGTTCTAATAAATTGATTATTTGTAGTGCCTTAGTCTTATTTAATTAATTTTGCTCATCTTGGATTAATTTTGGCCCTAGATATTGAATTACATATTACTTGTATTTATATCATAACCAAGGATCTATGAGGATTACATATGAGCTGAGATATGAAGTATTTAAATTATATACGTAATATGTTTCATAAAGAATAAAGTGCATGAGAAAGAATATCTGGTTCATTCAGCAGTTTTTAAATGCCTGGTAACATTGTTATCTGTGGTCTAAAGATATTTTCTTTAGGTATGAAATGCTCATATAACATTTTGAATGCACCTTTCTCTAAACTTACTGAGACATATCTGTGCTCTGAGAAATAGCTATGCAGCAAACCAAAAAAGTGAATTGAAATAATTACATCAAGACAATGGAGGGGATATTGAAAAACAAAGGGGTTTGTTTGAATGCATCGAATTGCTCTCTACTTTCAGATTGAATCCTTAGCATCATATTATGCTCCTGTTTTTCAGTCACCAGTATAGCTCCTGGCATTTCCAGGTGGAGAGAATGTTAATCACTGTCCATGGTCACAGTAGATCAATATTTTTTAATTTTTTTACACACTTTGCCCAGAGAAATGTCTTTTGGCAGTTGTATAACCCCTGTTTAGTATACCTTTCAATGCGACAGGTTTAGAAGATTTTTGTATACGTTTTGTAATAAAGTGATATATATATTAGGATACAATTATAATTGCGACATTAAAATGTTGAAGCATTAGTCCAAAATTGTCTCATTCAAGGAATATATTCCTAATTATTTATTAGTCATAAATTCATACATTTTAAAAGTAATATACATTACAATTGTTCCTGTTATCTAGCAAAAGAAAATCATTTCTTTTTATCCAGGTAAAGAGAGCAAGTGTCCACTAGTAATTATCCCCTTTAAAAACAGGCCTTTTACTACATTCTCACATTTCACACTACTTCAAGATAATACAATTCTTAAATTAGAAATCTGTTTTGAATAATACACAAAATATTAAGATTTTGTTAACAAAATCCCTTCTGTAAATATTGGTTTTAAGATAATTGCTAATAAAATTTGCTTTTAGCTTAAGGGAAGGATTCAAGATTTTTAACAAGAAAACAATTACGTCACTTTTTATTTCAAATATTCCAGCGAATTTTCTAGAGTTTTTTGGTATATTATGGGTAATGTTTCTATGAAGAATTGTAAAGTGTAATATATGATCTTTTTTTCTGCAACTTTTTCATTGAAACAAATTCACAAAGCATATCTACCTAGATAAGCCCAGTCATCTCTCACTGATACCCACACAAGTTAGGAAATAATTCCTTGTGATAGGGACATTTAAAAGAACTAAGTGGTTCCATGGCCAAATTTAGTGCTGGAACTCTTAATAATTGATAAGCATTCTTTTACATTTGTGTCATCCTTGGTTGCTTCTTTATTATACACTAAATACTTGAGATAAGAACAAGAACTCTCTCTAGGGAAACAGAAACCAGAGAAGTGGTTTTCATATACTTAGCAGATTTCCTTTTAATTGCTAAGATACAATACTCATTCAGAACAGTCTAGTCCATTGGATCATACACTAAAAAAAAAAAAAGAGAGTTTATCCGTGTTGATATATTTTGGTCTAGTTGAAATTGAGAAACAAGCGAGGTAAAATATTTCAACATCTTTAAAGGACAAAACTGAACATCAATTTCTAAAAGTTTTATGGTCCTATGAATTCTGATAAAATATCCTTTGACACGTAAATCAGAAGGCCCAACTATCATCTAATTGTTCAGTGATTCAAGTTGCTTTCAGATTATCTCACTACTCTTACATAGACCTATAAAAATCGAGCCACTGGTCAATAGAGGGTGAAGGAAGAGCATGTCAACTCACCCAAATTCAATGACTCCTTGTAATTGTTTAAATTTTATTTGCCCATAAATTCAATGGAAAATGGAAAGATAACAAACTTATTTTTCAGCTTTTTGTATGTTTCTAAAACCGCAAGCTAAAGTCCTCACAAAAAGTTCTAACATAGAGAGATTTAAAAAAAAACTATACTCTGCATTTACATGTTTTTCTTAGCATTTTGCTTGTTGATATCTATGTAACTTTGGTGGAAATCCCAGTGTTGCTGGCATCAGATTTGATTTAATCATCAAAGAGCTTTTGGACAGAGAACAAGTAGATTCGGTGTGAGTATGTGACAGAATCAAGAATTCTGCAGCATTTGCAAGCTTTAACTACTCAATGCTTCTTTAAAACAATTTTTAAATGGGTGTAAAGAGGCTTTTGGTTAAAAATATGGGACTTTATTTTCTTTGTTTAGAAAAAGAAGATTAAGGTTTTTAGTCAAATCATGATTCTTTAAGCCAATGTGGCACATAGCTGTATTAAAATTGCTATTAAATTCTGCCAAATTAATTAATCATTAGGATTCTGCAGTCATATTTGACTACTTCTTGTAACTGGCCTAGAGGAATGATCAAGATAACACTCTTTGATGGCTTTGTTTATATTTTGTTTATTTTAAATTTACTTAGATATGCTGATGTTGTAAGCATTTTTGGAAATTGTCAAACAACTGGCATTGTACTAAATTCAAAAACTTCACAGCAAGGAACTAGCTAGTATTAATGATTCATCATTTTTTTCATTCCTGTGTCATTTAACTTCGGTCACAACACTTTTTGGTGTGAAGATTCACATTTCTCTCCAACGCTGAAATTTTCACGTAATCACTAACAGCGTTCTGGAATGATAAGATAATCTAGCATATAATCATGTTGCATACACATGCTGCAGCTATCTGCTTACCCTTAGCATTGTTAAACACTCTAACAACTGAATGCCTTAATCTTTAATTATCGTTATCATTGTTGTCTTCAGCCAGAACTATGGATGACTCAGTGTTTTAGTGTTTCTTCATCATCGAGAGGTAGGAGCATATACGTAGCTAATGTGATAGAATGTGTATATTGCAACAAGCTTATACATCTTCCAGGATAAGAACACAAATATCCCTCCAATAGGGAAATTATTTTATTCCCAAAATAATTGTATTGTCTGTGTTATTTGTCTGATATAATGTGGGAAGCTGCAGACAGAGATGTTTTGAATTCAGTGGAGCTTCTGATTGAAATTCAGATGAAAAGTAATAGAGAGGTTGTATACCAAAGGTAGTCTAGGAGCTTATCTGAGCAGGAGCAGGTAAATGAGCTGTAAGTGATGAAGGAAGGCTTTACCAAGGAGGTGCAAGGCCCTCCATGAGATTCTGCAGGTTAGAGAAATGCACAAAATTAGGATTAAAATGAAAGGTCCAGGGAAATAAGGGCTAAAAGTGGTGTATCTGAATCTCATTTTCTGTGACTTACCTTCATAAATATGCAGTTCACCACCTGAATTGGTGTGTGGTACTGGTGTTTGGTTTTTGGGTCTGAGTAAACAGTGTGACTATGGCCAAAGTTCTAAACCTCTCTGTGCTTCACAGTTTCTACAGTTAAAGTTGTGTAGTGACATTGATCCCGACTCAACAACTTGCTAGTTGTGTGACTTTGGCAATTTAGTTAATTGCTGATTGCTTCAACTTTCTCATTTATAAGGTGGGAATAATATCTACCTTTCATGATCAAAGCAGAAACAAAGCCCCTGACACATGGATATTATTCACTTAAAAGAAACCACTTTCCTTTCACATAAAACATTCAGAGAGAGATTTACTCTTCTTACATTTAAGGATCCCCACCTCCATTTAAGAAAACAAAAAATCTTTTGGTAATTTGGAATACAGCTCTCCTTCATTGCTATCCCATAATATTTCTGATGGCTAAAATTGGTTATGTTTGACTCTTTCTGTGCTATGAAATATTGAAGGCCAAGCCAAGGTAGTAACTAATCTTAGAGGTATTCATTGTGTAAAGAACCTGATGCTTAATAAGGCCATAATCTTCTGCCAGTTTGTAAGGGAAGAAATGGTCTAATTCAGTTGTCTAAAAAGTTAATATATGGGTATTATCTCTCTGGAATGTTTTAGTTGTGTAATTTCTACCATTTAAATGAGGTGAATAAAGAACCAAATCATTGAATAGGAAACAATTGGAATGAATCCATGAAGGAAAATCCTAAAATCCTGCACTAGTGGATGGGAGCTGGGACTAACAACATATTTGAGGTGACATGAGAGAAACATTTTTCTATTCTGCAACAAAGCAAATGGAGCTTTGGCCTCATTGAGGGGTCCTTGGCACTCCCATAGAAGACTCCAGCTTCCTGTCTCCAAGCACTGAGTGAGCTGTTTGGACAGGGCCGCTGATCTGGCCTCTGATCCTAAAGTATCTGCATTAATTTTGCTGAAATGAGTCAGCACTCTGCCTCTATGAACATGGCCAGAGGAGGGAAAGACTTCTTTCGTAACTGAGGTTTAAACAATTGGTTCCCCTATCAAAAAATGGAGAGCCACAGATAGTATTCAACACAGGAGAAGGTGAGCTATACAAAGCAGTAAATGCATCCGATAATTGCATTTTATTTCCTATGATAAAATGGATGTCCCAGCATTCTTCTGGGGAATAGCCTAATCAACTATTTATCCAACAGAATTTCTCAGAAGGTGTCAGAGAATAAATGTATATTTCTTTGCTATCCAAATATTTTTTTGGAAAACAAACGAAAACAAGGAAAGTGTAGACATATTTTGTTCATATGTGTATACATATGTATTGCTAGAGTCAGCATGCTATGCACAAGTCATTTAACTAACTTACATTCAATACACACAAAGAAAGCCCTATTTCTCAGTCCATTTTTCATTGTCCTTAGCAGTTGTTGGCTAGTATAGTGCTTGCATGTGGCAGATATTTAATCAAAGTTTGTTGAATTAAAAATTGACCTTTCTACTGATACTCAGAATTTAAAACCTACTCTAAGTAAGGTTTTAACTGTATTTTTCCCTGAAGTTTCAGCTTAAGCCGATTTGATATTCATTTTTTTTGAGAGAACAAAAACCTGCCCTTATATGTAGAATTGTAACTACACTAGCTATTATTTTGGTTCTTACAAATAGTTTCTTCTTCAGATCTCAGACAATGACTAGGGATTTGACGGGAATAGCAAGGCTCCTAAGAGTTCAATCTGCTTAAGCTGACTACAAACATTACCTTTCCATCTAAGTGGAAGGGAATTCATTAACACTCAGTTAATATGGTCTTGGAAGAAAGAATGAGGCAAAAGCACGTTTACAAAATATTTCCAAATCATTGTTACACAGAGCTAGAGGCAACCCATCTTTATTGGATGTGTGCCTTTGGAGGGATTAACCATGGTGAAGGACACCTAGCATGTGAGGAAGGAATTCACTCCTCCAAAGAACAAGCAAGTAGACAGTGCTGAATTAGAAGGCAGGGATGAGGGACAAAGGGAGAAGAGAATATTAACAAATTGGAGACTTTCAGACCCCCTTCCTGCTTTAAGCAGAACAGGTGCCACCAAGTTATAGGAAGCTCTTATCTTCCTGCTACTTTGGAAAGATGATAGTATTAACCGGAGTTAAATAGAAAATCATTTAATCCAACTGGACCATAGAGAACTGAATTCATGTTTTACGCGATCTATAAAAATAATCTTGTTTGAAAGGAAGGGGTCCAGCTGATTACAAATGAAATGAGTTTGCTTTCTTAATTTGTTTCCAACATTTTAAGAAAGGCTAAGTGTAATGTTTAAACACACACACACACACACACACACACAAAACAAAAAATAAAACCTTATACCTTAACTTAGAAGAGGAATACCTTATCTTACTTCTCTGAGACTGTGGCAGGCTTTAGAAACATATAGAAAGCAATAGATTTTGACACCATTGATATTCTTATCAGGAAGCCAGCAAAATATATTCGAGAACACATTGTATCAAAGTAAGGGAACCTTCATGGAAGCCAAATTGAGTAGCCAGCTGAGTTCTTGGGTGATGGCTAACAAGGCTTGTCTTTGCATCAGATATCATTACCACTCACTCATTTATTCATTCTTATTTTTCAAGTATTTATTGAAGTTTTCTATGTATTGTGTCTCAGGCTAAATACTTGGGAAAACTTGATGTGTAGGATTTTATAGGCATTTGGATGAGATGAATGCATTTTAACGTTTCTAAACAATGAATTGAGTAATTGAAGGTTTGTCAAAAATCCAAAGTTATAGGTAGACAATATTTTGGATGATAAAGCAATATGAATTAATTCCAACAAATTAGAAAAATCTTTCTTCACCAATAAAGTTAATTAGGAAATCCCTAGGGAGTACACTTTGAGGGTAGAAAAATACTGGTTTCCAGAAAACAAACATGGAAGAGCGAGCACCACTGAGAAGTTTTGGTGGGGAGGAAAGTTCTGTTGGTGGTAATAGGCCACAAAGTAAAACCATCAGTTAGGTTGCTCTCCAACAAGAAAAAACACCATCAACCAAGACAAATGTATATGAAGTTAGTATGAACCAGTCATATTCTCTTTTTCAATCCCATTAAATCATACATTTACTATATTAGTTACTAGGGCTGCAAGCAAATGATTAAAATTACATTGGGATTATGAACAGGAACGAAGTTCAAGGTACCTGATCAGAGTAAAATATAGAAAATATATGAACCAGCCTACGTATTTAGAATTAAAAATTAGGTTTATCAAAAGACAAGTTATTCTTTGAATTTGTTGTGAGATTCCACATTTGTGTGTTTCAGAGAGGAAACAGGAAAATCATTTCAGAAAAAAAAGTATAAAATGTTATAAAATCTATTAATCCTTAATAAATTAAAAATAGTGCCTGTGATCAGAGTAAGATGAAATTTAAATAGTTCTGTAGGAAAGCCACAGAGGAATAAACGATTTGATCTGTAGGCCATCTGAAGGATAATCTCTCTCTCTCTCTTTTTTTTTTTTTTTTTTTAAGATGCATTATTTTTTCATTGGCAGCAAAAACAAGTTAGATATTTGGAGGCAGAGAGATGTCTGGAGAAATATATATTGCCTCTGACCTGCCTCTTGTTCAAATACCTTGCTCTGAAATACTGAGAAAGAACCTACTTTTTGAAATTACCTGTAAGCAACAGGATTATTCCAGATGATATCTAAGATCTCTTCCAGTTTATAATTTCCATTACTTAATGACACTTTTTTGTATAATATTCACAGATCCATTTTTATTGGCTTGTTCATAAATGTTAACTATGTTTTATTATTTAGTCCTGAAAGTAAGCACTAATGCTACCCAACAGGAGTGAAATTATTAGAAGGTGCTCTTATCAAGAATAGTTGGTTAAGAAAAGAGAATCTGGGTTCCCAGGCCTGGGCTCAGATCCAACTCTGCAACTTACTAGTAAGTTTCTTAAGCTTTCTAAATCTCAGCTGTTTCATTTCTAAAAGGGGATTGTTCTAAGAATTAAATATAAACTTCTTACCTCATTTCTTGGTATTCATTTTTTTTCTGGTGATCATAGTTTCAGAGTTTCTTATGTCCTTATCACTATGTTTTATTGATTGCATAGGCCTCACATAAATAAAGCATCCCCATAAAATCCCTCCCAGTCGGATTGAGAATGTTTTCGTGATGTGGCAGTTGTCTTGGGTATTTTCTTCAGGCATAATTGGAATCTGTTTTCAACACAGCTATACTCTATATGATGAATGCTTCCATGTCAATGGTTCAGTGAGGAGAGGCCATCGGTGAACACATAGAGTGCAGGCCATTGTTTCTAGAAGGCACTCCTTGCATAGACAGTAGGATTTGACCTTTTATAAGCTTGGATGGGCAGTAGAGACTTTGAAAAAGAGATTTGGGTATTCACGGGTGATTCAGAATTCTATGCGTACACAAAATTCCATGCAGTATTTTATAATCTACTGATGTGACTCAGCTTTGGGTAAGATTGTGGCTCTGGTGGTGATTTACAGAGGAAGTTAACCAGGCCTCCTAGATTTGTCTAGTAATACTGTAGAGAGTTTAGTCTTAGCATCCTTCCAGGAGCAATTTGGGACTGTCATCTAAGAACTAAGAATGATTTCAAATAAAATTACAGTAAACTTGTGACTTGTTCACTTTGCAGATAAAACCAATGGTTATATCCAGCAGAAGGCCATTTGTATAATAAAAGATTTGCCCAAAGGATATAGCAAGAGAAGAGAGCTCTAAAATCAATTTTTCTAAAATCACTGAAAACATTACCTCATTGTTTTGATCTAGCTGTGAAAATAGATTGTTTTTTATGTTTTAAGAAAGGATGAGGAGAAATCACTTGTTTCATCGTTTATTGATTGGATCCTTAGGCTTAAGCAGGGATCAAACGGTTAGCACTGTTAGCCAAAGAATTTACAGCATTGGGACAGAAGCAGACCTACCAACTTAAATGAACTGATACATTTTACTGTAAGTCTGGGTAAACTTACCTAATATATTGAATTGACAGAAAGCCAAAATTTAGGTATTCCTGATGAGGCACATCGATAAAGGGTAAAGAAGATCTTCATGAAAGAAGTGTGATGTTTTTCTGAACTTGTTAGAGAAGCTACCATGTGGCCATTTGTGGAGGAAATCTGTACTTATTTCTGTATCGATTAGGTCATTTGTGCCATTTGTTCTGCTCTGCAGGAATTACTTCACTTGGCTTGCTCTTCCTGCACTCTGAATTACCTTGTTTCTCCAGGCAAAAATTCTTACCTGTATAGAAATCCAAGATTTCTGTAGCCTTGTGAATATTATTTGCTGAAGGCACAGGGAGAGTGATAAGTGAAAAGTCGTATTCTTCTACTGATTTTGAGTTTACCTTTGGATCGTGCTTGATCAAAAGCTACCTGTGGCATTGTGATTTCAAAGAAATAATTTGTTTTATTTTCTTGCACTGTGAATGTCACCTGCTTTTATAAACCCCCTCCTGTGTGAAAGGGACTTTGTGTGCCTATGTAATTTCCATACTTACCTGCTTTTTAGCTGTGGTCATAGCAGTGACATTATCTCTGTTATGATATATTTAGGGATTCTTGTTTAAGGAAGCATGAAAGATATATATTTCATCCTTAATTTTTTCTTTGTAATATGAATTACCCTGTAATATGTAATGGCCACACAAAACAGAGAATTCGATTATCTCATCTGGGTATCATCTAACTAAGAATCAGGAGCTAAGGGAAGTAGGTATAGTGAAGCCATGACAAAGAAGGCCATGGAAATTAATTTTTGAAATTGCCGCAAAGCGCATGGAAATTTGTCTGCATGCTTCACAGATCTATTTGTGGCTGATGTTTATGGCATGAATGATGCCATGGACTATCAGCTCCTGATTTTACATATCTTTTGGACACACTTTCCCCCGGTGTCAAAGGAAGGGGGTAGGTTTGACATCACGGTGATCTAAATTTGAATTCCCTCCTGCCTCTTACTCACCTAGCCAAGTTAATGAACCATTGTGAGTTTAATATTTTCTTCCTGAGTTACGTGTAAAATACTTGCCAAATAATAGAAATGATAGCTGGTTCCGGCTTTCTCTACATGTCCTGACTATCCATTAAAACACTGAAACTTCTAAGAATATGTATACTGAAATTGTATGTATATCGATATTTGTTTTGAAAATACTATAAAGTTGTGGTTTATGTCACAAATATTGTATCAGTCCATGAATAACTGGAAAAGTAAAATAAATTTGGAGGGTTGTCAGATTCTGTATCGTTGGCTTTTATAAAGTGTCAACAAGATACATAATTAAGTTAAAAAAAGGAAAAAAAATACAGCATATCTAAATCCATATTTGCATTCACCACCCATCTTAATTTGAAGCAATGAGGTTTATTTAGGGGACCTAATGGTTCACACTTAAGAACAAATAGATGCCCAGTAATAAGTGATTAATGGAAAATATTTTTTCAGAAAATAAATAGTGATCAAATAGATGAAAGATGGTTTTAAAGATGCATATTAAGTGATTAGTGAAGCTTAAAGGAGAATTCCATTTTCATTTTTTTCCCTAATGGGTTCACATGGTTTGAGCTTTTAAGTGCATGTTTTAAGTTACTCTTTTGTGATTCTTTACAGTTAAGGCACATTACCTTGCTCTTCAAATATGTGTTCTCAAGATATTCCTCTGTAAACTCAGGGAAAGACGCTGCATTATGTATTTACAACCTGTCTTCTGCCCCATGGGGGAGAAGTAATACCAGATAGATAAAGGTATGGAATTTACCGAGATTGAGGATGAAATTATCCATTCTAACTAATACGTTTCTCCTGCAATTATCTTCTGAAAAACTTAGATAAGAATGAGCCCGTGTGAGCTTTCTTCGCAGACTGTTTGTCCTCAATTTGTTTTCTGCCAAGTGAACCAAACACCTGGAATGCACATGCTCATTCCTTGACTGTGCTTTCTGTGTTTGTTGGCAGAGGGTGACGGTTGCTTTTAGCAGATGTGCAGGATCAGAGTGGCCTTTTTATCTTTTTACCCTCAAGGAGTCAGTTTCTCAGATAAAGGAAGTGGTGAGGTTAACAGATGTTTCAGCCCTACCCTGAAATAAAAGTGAAGCATAGTAGGTATCATAAACATATTTCTTAATTATTTGTCAAAGGTAGTGCATTTGTTAAAATATTTGGAAAGAGAAATTTAAAGGCAATGTTTAATTTTTATTCAATGTTAAATCTTATTTTATGACCTAAAGTAAACTAAAAATCAAAATAATTTTCTTTGTTTTCCCATTTACCTAACTTGAAGAAATGGCAAAATCTTAGAAATAATATTTACGGGTAAATATACAGATTTATTTGTTATCAATATATTTTACATTATGTACATAATACATATTGCTACAAATTTCTTAACCTAATTCATCATATGCATTAGCTAGCTTTACTCTGGTAGGTTTTAACCTATGACAAGGGTATAAGCTTTATTTTACTGTTGAGAAATATTTCCGCAGAGATAACAGAAAATAAATATGCATACTCTTTGATAAATATATATGTGTGTATATTGATATATACATTTATACATGTATATATTTGAGCTTTCTTATAAAAAGAATAATCTTTATTATTATGACTGATGGGGTGCTTCGGTCTAGCTTATTTTCTACTTTTTGTCTTTCTGAATTCACTTTTTTCATTGCTAATAAACAATATCCCATTAAGGCTAAGATTATAGAAGAGCATCAATGAAGAGAGGAGACTTGCCTGTACCCCTCTTCTCTGTGCATCACCGCTGATGAAATGGCAAGATAGTAATAGAGAGTAAGATGATGAATTTATTGTTTCAAATGAGGACTCAGGGATTTCTGTACACTTTAGATTTTGATTTCATAGCTCTGCCCCAGTGACCAAAATGAGCTATACTGTATGTCTTTTAAATGCCAATTGGTGATTCAGGGCCCATATTTTAACACAAATGAGCCATCCTATTCCTTAAATGAATACTATTACAGAAGGAAGTAAATGTGAGTTTTCTTATGTCATCTCAAGGGGAAATCTCAGATGGTGGCACTCCTTCTATATCACATAGGAGAGTTATTTCTGAAGCAGTAGTTCTCAAAACATCACATACATGAGAATCACCTGAAGGTTTATTGAAATACAGAATTTTTGGATTCAGCAGGTCTGTGGTGGGGCCCAAGTATATGCATTTCTAACAGGTTCTTAGTGATCTGGATGTTGCCAGTACATGAACCAGAATCTGACAACCACTGATCTAAAACATAAAACTTTTTGCTAGAATGTAGAATTTGTATATGATTGACATTTTATAACCTAAAAACAAAGGAATACTATACAATTTCAAAACAAACTAATCTTAGAATAACTTTGAATTTACTTTCATTTAAAAATGATTTTTAGAGCATAGTTTTAAAGGCGGTGATAAGGAGAGCAGACTCCACTGGACAGAGTTAAGCAGCTTCTGCTTCGAATGATTATTGAATACAAATTTCTCTCTAAGATTGTGTGTACTAAGAGTTTCCAGTGTAGGATTATAAAATCCACCGAGATATAATAAGAATCCCCTAATCCACAAGACTGGATATTCTAAAAATCAAGGAAAATTTTAAAATAAAAATTGGTGAGCATTAGAGCTTAAACCTGTCAACACAAAAATGTGAAGACAAAGATTTATAACAGCTTTGATTTTAATTGCCCCAAACTAGGAACAACTCAAATATCCTTTACAAGGTGGATGGATAAACTGCAGCACATGCATAGAATGGAGTATTGCTCAGCAATAAACGGGAGTTAATTACTAATTGACACAATAATTTGGATGGATCTCAAGGGAATTATTCTGAGTGAAAGAAGTCAATCTGTAGACATTGCAGACTGTGTGATTCCATTTATACCACATGTCAAAATGATAAAACTATCATGACAAAGGACAGATTGGTGACTGCTAGGAGATATGACAAAGGGAGGGGTGTCATTGTAAAGGGGTCATATAAGGAAGTTAAAAACTAGGACTGTTCTGTAGCCTGATAGTGATGGTGGTTATATAAATGTATGCAAGTGTCAAAATTAATAAAACCATACAGCACCTAAACAAGTCAAATTTACTGTATAATAATTTTAAAATTAAAAAAGGCAGAACTACACTACCATTTAGTTACATCAAGTAACTGAATCTGCACAGTTGTATGAGGTAAAAGTATCAATTTATATAAATAAAATATGCTTTATTTCAAACAAAAGACATAAAAAAGATATGATCTCTATGAGAAGCGTTTTTCAAAACGAGTACTAATTCCATTTTTTCCAGGCAGAGATCCTAGGCAAATTTTGGAATTTGGAAAAATCTGGCTGACACAGTCCTTAACTGTGTTACCCCTGGTACCCTTCCCCTATTTCCTCATTTGGTGTTTTTCTTAGAATCCTTTCCTGTAAACTTTTCTGCTTTAAAAACGATTTTCATGGACACGTTTATTTCTCTCATTCAGACTTACTGTGAAAAACTGACAGCCCTAGAACTTCCATCCAGTTACCTCCCACATGTATGTACACGCCCTCAGAAATTGCCATCCATTCACAATTTGAAGAGCCCTGTAGTGGCTACCTCGGGGCTTCTGGAAGCCCATACTATTCTGAAGTAGCTGTAATTTTTAAAGACACTAAGGTCTCTAGAAATGTCTGGAAGATCAGGTCTCCAGAAGTATTGGCAGTTTAATTCTAGCCAGGGCTCTGATCAGGTGATATCAATAAACATCTGTTGAATAGATGCATATGTTTCTGTCAGTGAATGAGTTAATAGCTAATACATTTATAATGGCAACTCTGTGTGAAGTACTCTTCTGAGTACTTTATGTATATTAATGTGCTTAATTCTCTAAACCACTTTTGAGTTAGGGACCCTTATTATTTACATCTTCAGATAAGAAAACTGAGGCACAAACACATTTGGTAACTTGCTCAGAGTCAATGGTGGAGTCAGTCTTCAAGCCCTTGATGTCCAGCTTCAGAGTCCACGCAGTTAACCGTTCCATAACACTTCTCTGCTTTTTGTTTTGTTTTGTTTTTTGTTTTGTTTTTGTCTATATTTCCTCCTTTTACAACAGACTGATATATTTGTTAAAGGATATCAGTTTACATATATACAGATATTACAGATATATACAGTTTACATATGACCCACCAGCCTTAGATAATTCATAAATCTTTGTACAGAAATGACTTGGTTGCACCAACTGGGGAATGCATTCAGATTCTAGTGTTTGAGCTGAGCTATACAGGATGCCAATGGCTACGTGGATCTGCTGGTGTAGAAACAAGTGTGGATAGAGTTGTAGCCATGGGCAGAGGGAGAGGGCAGCTGAAATGCCTGGTGATACCTGAAGCGTTGTGGTGCTGTTGTGGGGGCAGACATGTTGGCAAGCTTGACAGTACGGTGTCTCCTGTCCTGTGGACACTTGCCCCTTGCAGAACCAGAAAACTGCTCTCGTGTCAGTCAGACTTGAGTGCTGCCTGGTTAAATAAGATGCTTTTCCAAGAGGAAGTTTGTCTGAGAAGCCTACTACCAGCCTGATGAATCTGCTTTTCCAACTTCCTGGGTTGAGCAGAGAAGAATTGGCTGAGGAACCCTTCACCTCACTTTTTCTCTGATTCAACTTGTGGAACAGACAGAGTTTTACAAAACTCCAATCCAAATCTTAGAAACAAGAGGTTTTCCTTCCATTCCGTGTCACGCTGATCATTCTTATGTTAAACTCTGATTATGTTCCCCACAGGCATTCTTTTTTTTCAAAGATAATCTCAGTTGACTTAGTCCTAAAAGGCAACTGTGGGTTGAGGTTGCAACAGCCTAGGGTCTGCTCCATTCCTCAGAGTAATCTCCAAGCCTGAATCCTAGCATGGTGGTTGAGGTGAGGCTCCATAAACCTTAGAAATAGCTCTCCCAGATATGACAACATTTGGGCCTTGGACCAGTGGTCATGCATTCACTGTACAGTAACAGGGGCTTCTATAGTTAATTTGGTTCTCGGTTTTAAGATTACTAGAGAATCAAGTGTTGAGTGTGCACTGTTGTATGTTAGTGGGATATCTGAAGCAACATTACTGATAAAAAGTAATTGCACATTTCTGGATAGTGATAACTGGAATAGTACTCTCTTGTGATAGAAGATACAGCTTTTATATGGTTCGGCATCCTTCTTTAATCAGTACCCATGATTATATGGGTGAGTGTTGCATTCCCTTCTTGGTGAACACACTCCAGACTCATAGACTGGGCACTGTGATGGTGGGCAGTGGAAAGAGCATGGGTTTTTGAGAACTGTGTTTGAATAATTTTTATACTGTTTGACCTTGGGCAGGGAATTTTAACCTTTCTGAACCTGTTTTCTTTCTTTCTCTTTCTTTCTTCTTCCTTCCATGAGTGAATGATTCATTACAGTGAGGATTAAAAACACTATGTATAAAGTGTTCTTTTTGGCATTTTGTTATGAAATAATGTATGAAAACACGATAGCTATTGTTTGTTTACCATGAGTTAAGATATCTGTATTTAAGTTGAATTAAATATGAACAACTCTAGGAGTTTGTGATGATCATTATCCAGGTACCAATTTTTAGATTTACTTTCAAAAAGTGACATGCAATATCAATTTCTCTTGGTTACAAAGACTGTTGCTAAAGTTTTTCTCCTGATGACATACCCATAAGCCTTGTGAGGAAATAAAGTAATTTAAATATGAGCTTAATTCCAGCACAGCCATAGAAGTAAATATACGTCTATAAAATGAAGCCCTTGATTCCTTTAAGTATCTGCCTTTTAGGCTCTTTTCTGAACTGACCCCTTTTTGGCCCCCAGGCTCTGATGTGTGAGGCTGGACCTGTGCTGTGCTGAATTTCAGGAGAGAGTGCACAAATGTTACTCACAGGGTGAGCAGTGAGAGATGGAGTGCGGGCCAATCTTCTGCAGCTGGGAAGAGCAATTAGCAGCTTCATGAATTAGGGTCTTGTTTACACTGTTGTCCAAGATAATCATTTGTTTGTTTTAACTAAGATGCTCTATCTTCATCAGAGGCATCAATCCTCATATTTAAATGATAAAGTCTTTGAATTTCACAGATAATGTTTGCATTTCACAGCAGGAACCCCACACAGCCCATATTCTCTCTTGCTGACTTTGATAATCAAGACATGAGCTATGTATATTGCAAGTTTTTCTTCAAATAGATATGAAAACATGATGTCATCTATTCTTGCAACATTTTTTACACAGACCCATTTTAAGAAATACTTTTTACATTAAGTCCCAGCACACATACATACATGCTTGTGAATGCACACAGACTCCACAAACACTTGTGTTCTTCAGGTAGACACAGCACACAAGTTCAGATTTTTTTGGTTAAATTTATGCCTTAAAAACACATTTTAAAATATGATAATATGAATATAACATAAACAGTTAATGTTTTAAGCAATTGAAAAATTAATAGACCTTTCTGGGTTTAGATGATTAGAAGACATTTGTAGAAGACATTTACATTTTTAGAAACATGTATTCATTTCCTATTGTATTCCAGACATCTTGGTGGGTCCCGGAGACCCAGAGATAAGCAAAGCACAATCCCTGCCCTTGGGGAACTTACAGCCTGACTCTCAGATAATTTCAAGGCCCTGGGATAAGTGCTGAAGTGCAGGTATGTAGCCTGATAGAGACATCAAGGTGAACACAGAGGAGGAACAGATCATGAAAAGTGGGTGGTAGAGAGCTAGGAGATTTGTTAATAAAGGGGTGAATCTCATTTTGTTGGTTAATATACACGTTTGAAGCAGTAATTCATCACATGCTGTAAGATGAGTTTCTCAAAAGGAGGAAACATTTAGAGAATAAAGGTGGCTGGGGTTTTGTTCTGAGTGATGGAGGGGCTTCCTGTTTTATACCAAAAGCACTATATTAATTCAGGAGCAGCTCAGTCAAAAGACATTGGTCCACAATGACACCTGGGTGTGTAAAGAGTCATGTAAGTTCTTGTAATAAAAACATCAGAGAGCTGTTTTATGACAAGAGTCACAGGTGTGCATTGCACCATCTGCTGGCATAGGGAGAGCATGAGAAGCTTTGCCAAGGGACAGATCCATGTTCTAGCCCTGACAAGCCTTCCTGGCATCCTTCTCAGGGATTCTCAGCTTTTGGACCTTGACTTTTTCCCCTTTTTGACCTAGAGCGATGCAAGAGGTGGTTTAATAAATAATCATCAGGTATCACTTCTAAATTACTGAAAAATCTTTTAAATATCTGCATTTACATAGTTCTTTCCGTTTCCTCCAGGAGAACACAGGGGGCTGGTCTATTCCCAATTCTGAGTAAAACACAAGAAAGTATCTATAAATGATCGGTTCAGCCACCAGAGGACCTCTTGCTCTCCTACATTTCTTTGAATTTGTTCTTAGCTTCAGCTTCTGCCTCTGGCCCCATCCTTCTAGATGTGAGCAGGCCAAATTCTTACTCTGCTTCCACCCCTTTACCCACACATACACCATAAAAGTGCACCTCACTTTATGCTCTTTCAAACCATCCTTGCTATTGGCTATAGTCTGTGTCCTCGAAATCTCTTCTGTGTCATCCTTGGAGAAAGTTCTGGAAAAGGAGAACAGTACTTGAACTCTCATGGAAAGACAGAGGAATGTTGCTTCTAACTCTCAAGTGTGTGTAACAAGAGGTTAAGATAATGACTAACTTCATTCTCAAAGTTCACTTCTTGGGGGATAATTATCAGATTATTGATAGGTAATTATCAGTAAGGAGAATTACTGACTTTTGACTGAGGATTTTGAGTAAATGCTTCTATTCTTTTTTGTGGGCTACTACTCTCTTTATCTTACTGGATGAGAGATAGTTGTGGGTTTTTTCCCCAAATAATGAATTAGTCTAAATTAACCCTTTATCCTGAAAATTAGTGAACAATCCTATAAGGACTCATTTGGAATTCACTGCCTAGCATACTTACTGAAAAACAAAGAAAATACATAGTTGGAAAGCTAAATTGAGTAACTCCTTGTTTTTAGCAGATTATAAATTTCTTAAAGGCAGGTATAGGGCTACATCTATCTTTGCATCTCGCAATTTTTAGCAGAATTTTTTACACCTAGTAGGAGCTGGGTCAATAAGACTTTATCCACTTCACTAGCATAACAAGGCCTAATTACACACATGGATCACATACATGTGGATTATCTGTACAATTAACACTGGATCCTCCAGGAGACCGAGTGCTTTACTTTGACCAATTTAAATAAAAATCTCAGTCTTGTAAAACGTCAAATACAGAATATAATTTAATATTCTCTCATTGATTCATTGTCATAGTATAAAAATCATTTATTGAGCTGTACTCGTGAGAATGGTGTATTTGTGCTGTTAAAACTTCACCTCCTGCAGGCATATTCACAAGGAGAAATGGCGAACAATGAGATACAAAGAGGAAAAGAGATAAAATGACTCTGTGTCTTCCAGTAAAAGTCATGGAATAGAATACTGCTCAGCACATAGAAACATGCTGTAAGTGTTAGCTGCTATTATGATTATTTAGGCAGCTCCTTTATTAGAATCTTTGAACTGCTAGTATACATTCTCTGCATGGAATATAGAAACTTGAAAAATATACAGCATAAAGAAATCAGAACACTTATAAATTTCTTATGACCATCTATAAAATTCAAAAAATCAACAGTATTCAATTCTCATTGACCTTTTTATGTCCTGCCTCATCTCCCAAAAGAGTACTTTTGTAGGCAACAATAATACATATTTGCTGGAGAGAGAGTGAGACACAGTGGATGCCTTTGTACTTATTGTGTTACCTTGGGCAAGTTCCTTGACCTTACTGAATTTTAGTTGTCCCATGTGTATAAAGGAGACAGTGACATAGCTATTTGTGGTTGTGAAGTAAGAAATGAGATAATTTGTATAAGTTTTGGAACACTTTATGGGCACTAACTAATAGGTAATTATAATATCTTGAATGCCTATTATGTGTCAGGCCTGGTGTTAGCTATTGGTGGTTTTAAAATTAAGTTTGAGGATATAATTTTTGGAGGTGTTCACAGTAGACATACTTTGGATTTGAGATTAGAGAATTATGTAGCATTATAGTGGCCTCTGAGAGTTAAAGGTCAAAATAAGATGAGATTTCAAGTGTGGAAGAGAAATCACACCATTGGAGAGAATCATAGTGTGTATGGTTTATTTTTAAGAATTAATTATGTGATCCCATATAAGCCAATTCAGCAGTACCAATTGGCATACATGTGCATATCTTATGTACAGTTTTAATACTTTTAGAAATATTGCACAATTTGGAGCAGTGATGAGATGGCAGGTATTAGAGAGGTGATTAAGAAGAGCTAACAATGGCTTAAAACTAAGTGGTGATTCTTAACCTAGGTTTTATCACTACTGCAAAGCATTTTCAACCCTTCCGAAAGGATGTCCTGTGATGTTGTAGGTAGGGTCCTGGAAAGCAGACTCCGAGATAGAGTTAAGTGTGCAGGATGTTTACTAAGGAGAATTCTTGGGACCAACCCCACAGAGGGACAGAGAGGAGCAGGACTGGGCAGAGAGGGAAGGTGGGCTGCAGTTCAGGCCAGAGGATGAGGACAGCCTCTGCTGATCCTGCAGAAAACTCTGCCACTAGAATGACCTTCAGAAAGTCCCACAAAGGGTTGAGATCTCAGGGCTTCCAGTCCGCTTTTGATCAGTTATTGAATTATTGGATGTGGATTATTCTAGGAAAGAGTGTGCATGAGGTAGTGCAGCTCTCTGCAGAAGAGACAGTTCTACAAGAGGGAACAAGAACTTCAAGGGAGAATTGTGTCCACCAAGTGAAATCTACCCGAAGGGTAAAAAAAAATTAACAAAGATGGCATATTCTCACTTATATGTGGGAGCTAAAAATTTTGATCACATGGAGATAGAGAGTAAAAAGGTAGATAATAGAGACTGGGAAGGGTGAGTGGGATGGGGGAGAAAGGATGAAGAGAAGTAAATTAAAGGGTAGAAACATACAGCAAGATAGAAGGAGTAGATTCAATGTTTGATAACAGAGTAGGGTGACTATACTTAACAAAAAGATATTGTACTCAGGCAATGGACACCCTAAATACTCTGACTCTATCACTATGCATTGTATACATGTAACAGCATTTCTCATGTACCCTATAAATTTGTACAAATTAAAAAAAATAACAACAGAAACTTCATGATGCCCCAGAGCAAATGTATCTAAATGGTCACCCCAGAATTGAATTAAAATTGTGTATATCTGCTAGGGAGAAAAGGCTTCACTCGATGTGGGTCAGTTTTTTCAAAAAAAGCTGTGATCTATAAGGTTTTTAAACCCCTCACATTCTCCCTGGAAATAATAAGCAATCACCTACAAATCAGAGTTTCTCCCACCTGGACAGAAGCCCAGTTTGGGAGCATAGTTCTTGCATCTGACAATGATTTAATTCCCAGACAAATTTTTATACTTTGAACTTTTATCATGGAAATTTTTAAAATGTGCACAAAATGGAGATAATTGTGTAACAAGCCCCCATGTATGCATCATGGAACGTCAGCATTTTGCCTTTCTTGTTCCAGAGAAATTTTTAATAGCACAAAGCACAGCCTCCAGTGTTGATGGGAGACAGATCTGGAGGGATGTGTCCTCGGAGCGGGGTGAGATTTCACAATGTTTGAAGTTAGGAACATCTCTTAATAGCACTGACGTGAGTGCAGTTGAAGCTGTCAGAGCCACGGTTCTGGGAAGTGGCATGCTCACCCCCACAGTCCTCCGGAGTAACGCTGGGCCATATACTCGCATTTCCACTGTCCCAGCTTGCCTGCTGGGCCGTGAGAATTGGATTTGGACCTGGAATGTGTGCTGATGCCTGAGGCTATCTTAATGCTTCATGGCACTCAAGAAGGCCATACTAGGCGTCTCAAAAAAGGTGCAGGGCATTTAACATATTTGTTTTAGTTTTGTAATTATGCTGTGTAACCTAGGATCCCCTTGGAAATTGTTGCACATGAAAGTGAACTGTCCAGTCGTCTATGTTCTTGGCAAATTTTCAGCCCACTATAAAACGAAAATCAAAATTACTGTTTAAGAAAGGAGTATCTTCAAAAAATCTTGCAGACAGTATCTAAAGCAGTGTTTGAAATCTAATAGAACCCTGTGACTTGAACATCTAAACTATTTTTTAAAGTTTGATTTTGTTTTTAATTGACGCATACATATTTATGGGGTATAATGTAGTATTCGACACATGTATCGTGTGATGATCAAATCAGAGTAATTAGCATATCCTTCACCTCAAATATTTGTCATTTCTTTGTGGTGAGAACATTAAAAATCCTCTCTTCTCGCTATTTGGAAATATGCAATACAATATTGTTAACTATAGTTATCCTATAGAGCAACTTCTAGAACAGAACTTTTTCCTCCTGAGTGTAACTTTGTACCTGTTGACCAGACTCTCTCCATCTTCCCTCCCACGATCCCTGGCCTCTGGTAACTGCTTCTACCATTTCTGATTCCCTGCAACTTCAAGGCCCCAGGTGGCTCTGCCAGAGCGTTCACGATGACGTTCCATTCCTGTTCAGCTATGCCTCTATCCTCAGTGGAAAGGGCCCCGGCGTTCCTAGGAGTGAATCAGCAGTCCGCTTTCCCCCTTCAAATTGAGCAGGAATTTGTTGGTTGTTTGGCTCCGGAGCAGGTGGCGGCGGGGGCTGTGGCGGTTGCGTTTCCTCTTTGAGGTGGGGGCTCAGCTGTTTCCTTGGTCACGCGCCCCGGGTAAGTGCCTGGAGGAGGCAGAAGGCCAAGAATACAGCTGAGACTTGGGCTGCCGCCAACTCCCAGCAGCTGCTGCTCTGTTCTCTGAGCTGGAACCAACTCCAGGCTGCTATGTGGCCTGATCTGGCATTCAGGGAGGGGCTTCAGAGGAGTGTCACTTGCATACTCTGAGTGACTTAGCCCACCTGCTATTGTGTGTGTGTGTTAACCTAATTCAAGTGAGACTTCTCCAACATTCAAATTACATGAAAAATTTTAGGTCACTGAAAGAAACAAACTTTTCGCTCCTTTGGAGGCCAATGAATTTGCAGATCATAAAGGAATGATTTTAAAAGTTAAAGCTGAGTGGACCACCCTAACTCAGAATACATAAGTTTAACAGAAGTGTGTCTTGGTTTATATTTATGTCTTTCTACATATGCACAAAAGCAACTTGGAAAGAACACAGGACTAGAAGAACCGAGTCCTAGGTTTTATGTGGCCTTTATGTAGATAAGTATAAAGGACAACACCATTGCCCTTGGCCTAAGCCTTTTTTTTTTTTTTTTTTAGATAAGATAACAAGATCATAAACAGCCTAAGCTTTTTTTAATATGATAACAAGATCATAAAACTCTCATGAAATTATAAGAGCTTGTTTTTGAAGTAAAAATTTAAAGTAAGTGGAAAGTTCTGAGCAAAGTGCTATACATGGACACTCTAAAAATATCTGCAGAATCAAAATGTGTACTTAGATAACACACACATACAGCCATGTACCTAGTTCTACATTGCAGTAGGTAATAGGTCTTTTCAAATGACTTTACCACTGAGTTGTTTTGTATAGTGTAAACATTCATTAGGAGGCAAGAAGTTATATCAAACATTCAGGATTTAGTCATTTCCTATATTTGAGAAGTAAGAAAAGAATTCATCGGGTAAATATTGCATTCGTTCATGAAACCATCCTCGTTTTCAAAAGCACTGCTGCAGATGAAGAGCTACTTAATGAACCCTATCCCATTTTTTAAAGAGTTAATACAACTTTCCCCTGGAGTCTCCTAGAGGGCAGGGCTGTACTCTAGTCATCGTTGTAATGCTCGTTCTCATCAAGGTATTTAGTTAGTGTATGCACAATATGCGGAAGGCAGTAAAATGTATCCTGCTCATTAATGGTTTTCTAAAGGAAACACGATAGGATGTGTGTGTTGTTGTGGTTTCTAAAACACCCAGATCATTGCTCACTGTATGATGGCTCAACTGGTCTGTGCCCGTCTCCTCAGAACCTCAACTCCAACCTTGCGGTTCAAACAATAGTGGTTGAAGTAGGAGCTGATTAAAAGTGGCAAACCTACTTGGGGGATACTCAGTCAAGGAGATTAATAAATAGTATATACTGAGACTGCTGCCAATGAATATCTATGTTGTCACTTATATACCCTTCCCTGAATCTAAACCGACCAAGCAGAAAGGAATTTAATTTCTTTAAATGGAGTTATAGAGTATTCCCACAAACTGGTATTTTTTTCTGATTTTTTTTTTAACTGGTTTCTTGTAGAAGGAAGCAAGCTTAGAACAAAATATTCCAGTCAGTGGCTCCACACAAAAATATCCCTGAATACTTAAGAAATTTTAGCCCAAGTCATGTTGCAAAATTATTCTTGACTTTGTTTATAATGATTTCGAGTTGTTTTGACTTTGATATTTATTCCAAGTACAAAGCATATTTTATGATAATTTAAATGTTTATTTAATAAATCTTGACATTCTTTGGTGTTATTCAACTAGTTTTAAAATTTTTATTAAATTATTTGGTTGTGTGTAGGTGTAGGGTTTTTATTTTAGTTTGTCTTTGACATTAATTTCAAACATGCCTTTTTGTAGACTAAATTCCTTTTATTGCACATTTTATTAAATGTACTTCTTCTTAATTTTAGCTTTATTAACAATTTTTCCCTTGTCTTTACTCTTCTATTTTTGATTAAATGGGTAATTATATTTCAACCACAAACATGCTTTACAGTGTGATTAACGCTGCAAATAGGCATCCAAATTAATTCATTATTTTCTATCTCTTCTCAGTCTTTATGTTTACTTTTCTGAATATAAAAGTAAACAGGTTTTTTTGAGATTTGGAAAGGTTAGAATAAACACGCAGCCTCAACTAACCCCTGTGGTTCTATCCGCCTGAATTACCACTGGCATCACTATGGCATGCCTTTAGTATTTATTGCCGGGCATGTAGTAACTATTATCCTCACTCATTTCGAAAGCCTATGGATAAAATTGAAGTCCCAGAACCAATCTGTCAGAATTTAGGCTCTGCCTCACCCCTAGAGTGAAATATTTGATATGCTTAATGTATCTATGACTCAGCCTCCTCCACTCTAAAATGTGACTCTTTAAGGGCTAGTCCTATTATCCTATATTCTTTAATCAAAATACTGTCAGGCACAGAGTGAGTCTCCAATAAGTATATTAAAATTGTTTTAAATTGATACTATTTATATTAACATTTAACTTTATTTTTATTCAAAATCTCAAGCTGTGTCATAGTAAAACTAGTTTTATTTAGCAATGTGATTTGTGGTAGTGATAATGATAATGGGGAACTAATTTAAGAATGAAACCACAGTCATTTTGCATTGTGATTAGGTGTTATAATCTCATGACTAGCTAAATTTATGTTTTAATTCATTAAATAAGTAATTCATCAAGTTATTATTGAATTTCAAGCATTCTACTAGATGTTTTAGTACAATATTCCTCGTTTTAAAATAACTTAGGTGAGAGAGGGATAAGTCACTTACAGATTCTTCTCAAAGAAGCAGCAATCTTTTTGTACTGACCCTTGGAAGTTGGACTCTATTTGTAGCTTTGATCACTTCTTACTATATTTGAGAGAGATGCTAGATTAAAAGAAGAGAAAAAGATATGTAAGAGTCCTTCTGGTTAATTAAAAGGAAATGTAATCTAGTCTTAAATTGGATCATAATGCATGACAAGTTAGTTTATAATGAAATTTTGCAATGGTATTGATGCAGTATCACTCCAAAATACTGCACTTTGGAAATCAGGAAGTCTTGAAGATCACCTGCAGTACTTTTTTTCTTGAAGAAGAAGAAGAAGAAGAAGAAGAAGAAGAAGAAGAAGAAGAAGAAGAAGAAGAAGAAGAAGAAGAAGAAGAAAAAGAAACTCATAAAGTAAGTGAGAACACAAATTTGCTTCTCAGGAAATTTACAATATCCCTCCCTCAGAAATTTCTTGCTACTATTTATTGTAAAGTATCATCTCTGACTTTGTTCTTCTCCATTTTGGGAAAATAGTAGTCCTAAATATAAAAGTGTAAATTTTTGGAAGTATGTATTTTTTAGTAAATTAAAATAAAATGGAAACCTAAAAAAACAGAGCATTTTTAGTACTTAGATGGGCAGCATTTCTTTTCAGTTGTGCAGCATCACCTTAAGTGCGGCATCTTGGGGAGCCTAGTGGATTGCCAGTAGAGCAAATAGTCAATGTATTCCACTGGCTGGCATGCTATCTTCTCCTTGCTCCTGCTGGAGCCTCTGAAGTGTAGAGCAATCATGGCCTGATCTGCAATTGGCATCTGTGGGTATGCCCAAGCCCCATATGAGTGGTCAGGCCACAGAGTTGCCAGCAGAGAGCTAGTGCTCCCAGAACTGAAAACAGAGTCTACCAGGATATAAGGATGGTTTTGAACCACACAGGATTTTAGATACCTGGGATCTGCCATTTTTACATTTGCAAATTGACAAGAATCAAATTATAAAAATTATATATGCACACACATAAACATTTAAAATTAGGATACTAATAATGCCTGTGAGACTGACTAAAAGTAGTCATTTATGTAAATATGCTTAGACTTCTTTGGTACTTGGAGATTCAAGTTACTTGTCTTGTCATCAGGCAGAAATGTTTTGAGATGCAACAGGATCTCATTGTGTACTTTCTTTATATCTCTTTGTCCACTGAAAATATGTAATTTTTGAGGTGTAGAACACATTTTTCTATTTATCAGACTTTATCAAATACAGGGAAATGCTATTCTTAATATAATACTTATCTATAATTATGAACAGTCCTCTCTGCTAGGTGCTAGCAATAAAGAATAACCCATTTTGTTTTCACAGTTTTATATTTATTTGTGAAAATTAAATTTTGCTGCAATCTTCATCATATTAATACATTCTTCCAAATATTTCATATTCCACTTTCATATATTTGCAGGAGAGTTTTTGACAGTTGGGCCTGCCTTCCTTCCTTCCTTCCTTCCTTCCTTCCTTCCTTCCTTCCTTCCTTCCTTCCTTCTTTCCTTCCTAATTATCATTATGAGTAAAGAAAGGTAATAATTTCTCCCAGTGCATAAGATTTTTCCCAAGTTTTAGGCCTTAGACTTTATTAAGGAGACTGTTCAACAAAAAAAGATTCCACTTCTGGCAGTACCTTGCTATACGTTACAAATGCAACTACTGGCTTCTCCTTTCTTACCTATGTTTAAAATCTTGAAGGTTTCACAAATAATCCCACAGCTCAGTAGCTGAGTATTTCATATTACATGAGATAGACAGATAGTTCATTTCTGTGATATATCAAATCATAATTTTGATTCTTTGCTGGAAAATTTTACCCTGGCAATTCCACATTCGTAGTTTGGATGTACACTCTTGTAAACATTCAAAACCACGTTTTGTTATGTTTCCAATCTTTTGTGTAATGCCAGATTTTCAGCCTCCCTTTCAGGAATCAGATTGTTCCATTTGTCATAGGAATGCCACATCCCATTTCTTTTTCAAGTGCAAGGTTAAACATTAGAGACACCCAAGAGGATGGGTTAACTTCACGTCTTCCTTTCTGAAATGTCAGTTTGCACTATGTGTACCAACAGTTTTCTTCTACTGAAGTGTCTGTAAAGTACACTTTAAGACTATTTTGTGTGCCCATAACAACCATGTACAAAACTAATTACCCCTTCCAGGCACTTAGCTTAGGCATTGTAGAATCCATGAATAAAATCCCCAAATCTTCAACTTCATCATCAGGAGACCCCAGGGAGTTTCTGAGCACAATTTAACCTTTTCTTCATGAGTTCAGATTGACTATGTCCCTCCCAAATATCAGTAGTTTCTGCCAGTTCCTTCATTTGGTATGGTTTAAGAATCTGCTTTTTCCTCTTTCTTTAGTAACAGGTAATGATAGCAGGTTCTAATAATTCACAGAGATTATACCAGCATTTATTTTTTATAAGATCATTGAAAAGTATTAAATATTTTAAAATATGAAGATTACAAAAAGCAAACACCCAATTTCTTTGACTCTGGCTTGCTAGGATTGAAGGGTCTTATGGTCAGGTTTGTGCAGGGAACGCCCAAGTAGGAGAGTCCATCATGCAGAAGATGTTCACCTGAAAATGGTTTTAGTCTTGAATGTAACTGACTCTTTCACTTCTCCTTCAAAGAAGAATGTTTTGTTTAAAAAGAAAAAAAAGGAACATCAGATAAAGTCAGGCTTACAGCAGGCAGGGGTTATGGGGAGGTTGACATCATCGGGCCATGCCAGCCTTTTCAGGTAGAGCATGTTCATGTGATCGTATTCTCACATTCAATGATGATAGGCAGGCCAACCTCGAACTGCAGCCCTTCTCTTACAAATGACCAACCACATGGTCTCTTTCAGTTATTGTCAAACAGGGCATCTGGAGTCCAATCAGCATTGCCACAGATGGCCCAAGAGCCTGAGTGCTGCCTGTGCCTGACACAAACAAACACACACCAATTCAGATGGTTTAAGTGGGAACGTACCTTCTGGCTAAGCCATGGACACACTGAAAAAAAAAGAACCGCAGATTCTGCTGCATCAATGTGTTGTAAGGTTCCTGAAAATGTTTTCCTCCCAAGAATGTATTCATTTATCCTTTCAGCAAGCTGGTATCAATAGTGCTCCTGCTCTGCACTAAACAACAGCTGAAAGACACGCTGGCCTGAGGGCTGTCTCTGTCCAAGGAACTTAGAGTCTATGGACGGCATTCTTCATCTGGAACATTTATTCAAAATGCTAGTGTTTAAAGCATGGCCCCAAACACAAGTCACACCCTTGACGGCTTAGAAATAAAGGCTTTGAGACACTCTTTTGCATATTTATTTTCATATACCGTACATTTGTTGTACCAGAGTCTCTGTAAGTCCTCTCTCTGAAGGCACATAGCTCCTTTCACTCTCCTGGCTGCTTTCCTTGTCTCCTAGGGAAAGAGACATCAGATGAAACACTTCTGCAACACGTTCTTCAGCACTTGAGGTCCTGAATATGGACCCTTTTTCTGCACTACATTCACACCCATTCTCAGGTAGTTTTGTTGTTAATCTCTTGCATTTTCCATTTAAACACACCAAAAGATATTTAACCGTGGTGAAGAAAAATTCCAACACAATGTTGCTACTAAAATAAATGCCAATGTCAAATGAATTATTTTATATTTCAAGTTCACCTATTTTCAGAAAGTCTGGGGAGAGTCAGAATTATTTCTCGAACACTTACATTTTTTTCTAGCAAATACGTTGATCTCAACACAGCACTTTTTTGTTTTCATGACTGTTTTCAGTGGTGTTAGTATGTAATGTTATGTAACACTATATTAGGAAGTGTAGAGAAAGGAAGAAACAAAACGGAGAGGAAACAAAATACCCCAGCATTTAAGAAGAGGCAGAGCAGGCACATGGGAGAATAGATTATCTTCCACTTTGTAATAGGAACACCATTGCACCTGTGTAGCACTTCTTCTTACGGGGAGAAATGACACTTCGATGAGGAACCTGTTAGAGTAAGCACTCAGAGGAAACTTCATGCAACACTGAAAGAAGTCAAGTGTGAAAGAAAGAAAAGACATTGCTTTCATCTAGTTTTTTTGTCACCTAGCAATATAAGTGAGGCCTAGATGTTTGGCCAGTTTAATCATGATAAATCATGCAATTAATGATGCCATCATTTTCTCAGAAGAACTCAGAAAGCACCAAGAGCCTGAAGAAACTCATCTGCCTGTGCATCATCAGTTCAAAGTTTCAACACTCTCCTTTTATCTTTAATGAGAATATCTTTTCGTTTGTCTCTATTTTTCCTTACTTACATTCTTTAGTTTCCTTAAGATAGATTTTCAAAATTAGCTTTCAAGAAGACATTGAGAAACCCCTAAGTTTAATGTCAGCAGTGGAATGTGTGTTTATTACATGCTTCAGTCCTCTGGGCTGCTTTGCTCTCAAATCCCTTTGTCTGCTGACTTCTGTAATTAATTTCATAGCTGCTTCCCAGCAAGCGCCATCTCTTTCCTTTCCCCGGTATCCTATCCAGAAGGCCACAAAATATTGTGCACAGTAGGAGATCAGTAAATATGCCTAGCTCTCTTTGAATGGATTGGCCCACTATCACAGAGCTTAGCTAGACCAAAACCTTCATGAGATCCAAACATCCAGACACATGTCCTGGTTTTACTTTCAGGTACCTTCTAGTGACTGTTGGTTTAGTTTAAGAAAAAACGTTATTGCCACGTTAGTTTTCATAGGTCTTTGCATGATTAGATATCTTGACCTTTAGGTGGAGGATGCAGAAACACAACAAAGTCACATAGCCATTACTGACTAGAATCCAGGTAGGGCTTTAAGCCTCTTTTCATTCACTGAGTTAACAAATCCTACTATGTGTCAGGCACTATTCTTAGTATTGGGGTTAATATAGAGGTACACAAAATAGGCAAAACCCCCATGATTGTGGAGTTTACATAATAGTGGGAAGAGAATCTTTTTACTACTTGGGTCAAATTTTGAGCTTTGTTAAGGAATGATTCATCTGCTTTTTCTAAGACCTGGGGAATCCAGTGATTGAACAAGCCATCATCCAGCCAACTTAACACTAAAGAGATAGGACAGGCAGAGAGCTTGCTGTCTTCCCTGCTGTAGGCTAGCAATGAATAAATGTATTTGATGTGAGGATAAGATGTAATAATCTGTGTAGAAAACTCAGTCAAAAATTACTCCTGTAGTACTCAGTAAAAGGCAGTTGTAATAATATATGTAATCATCTGTGTAGAATTATTAATAGATGTAATAATGTATGTTGAAAACTCAGTCAAAAAATACCCGTGTAGTACTCAATAAAATGTAGTTGTTTCACTGGTGCGGTGGTTGAATCTTGTAGAAAGAGAATGCTATTAAGAGGTTAACACAAAACTATAGCTCAGAGCTGCCCTACATAACTGGAAACTCCCTTTGTTCCTGTGTCTTCTGAAATTCCACAAGCTATACTTAGGATGGCAGCATACATCCGTTTCTGCTAATCTCTCTGCCCTCTCTCCCTCCCTTTTGGAAGTGGAGTACACCTCCTGTGACCATAGCTTCTGGGATCATAGATCCTTTATGCTCACATTTTGGCTTTTAATTTTGGGGACCTGCCCCCTTTCATTCTTTTGCGCCCTTAGAAAATCCTTTCATTCATTTTGCTGTTAGGGAGGGAGCTGAGGTCATAGATGGGCAATTTAAACTTCTATGTTGATTCCTTTTTAAAAAGTTTGGGAGTGATTTTGGTAATAATAAATCTGAAAAGGTAATATTAAGGCATGAAATAGTCATTTATGGTACCAAATACAAAGTATTGACATAAAACAAAGATGTCATAGCAATGGAAACATCTTATTTTCCCTAATGTACATATAGGAGTAAACATGACTTTTATGGACATTTCAAAAATCAGACAAAATAACAACTTAGCAATTTTTATTTGCTTTTATTCATTTTACCTAAATGTCTCTTCCTTTTTACTCTCTTTGATAAAGGTTTTAATAACTCAAACACTTAGCTCCCATTTTGGCACCTCTAACTGCATCACATTTGTTATTTCATTGTTTTTGAAATGACAGATGCTTCTTTCACATCTTGTAGGAATGAAGAAGAGAAGAGTTCATGTCAGATATAATGATTACTATTAAAATTAGTATTTCTCCCCATTTATTAAAAATGCCTTTTTTCTTTGTGTTGAATTTTATATTTTTGAATCCTTTAAGCCAGAATTGAAGATATGCACTTTATGAAAAATTATTGTTTCATTAGAGAGTGTCTCCAATAGAAATAACTGAAAATAAATAATGAATTGTTTTCTTGACATCCAGATAAAGAAGAAACTTTTAAATATTTTATTAAATTGAATTGAACTGAATGTAGAATGCAGAATTTCCAGTACCAGTTAGATTAATAACGCCCAAACAAGAGTATCATCATTTCAGGATCATTTCCACTTCTCATCCCTGAAATAGTATTGCTTGATATAGGAGATCACAGAACAGTGATACTGAGAGAAATATCTAGGGTAAGTGTGTAACTCACTGAAATTCCTGGAAGATCCGACTGCTTAAGAACATTTTTGCCTTAGCAAAGTTATATGGTATCATTATCCACAAGATCCCAACAGAATTATTTACGTACCTGGGAAATTTGTTTCAGTTACACTAGGAATGATGAGGCTGTTGCTCAAGTCTGAGATCCTGGCTTGTTGCTTAAAGATTAAGGAGACAGTCTTTTTGAAATGTTACCCATGTTTCAGCACCAGTATGGATTATAATTAGTTGTTCCACATTAAAAAATTGTCATTCCTACCTACAAAACCTGGATACACTTTATCTGGGAATAATGCAGGCATGTGATTTTCTGTGCGGCTTTTGGAAAGTTGGGCACTATGAGTTGTAGGTGTGGAAGGAGGAAATTGGGCATTCTGATAGCTATGAAAAATGGGCCTGAAGGATTTTCAAAAAGAGAAACTGAGCATAAGATTTAGAAACCCAAATGTGTCCATGTGATTTGAGGGATAAATCCAAGAAAGAGACACACATACCATCATCAGATGATATGCTCAGGTCATTTCTGTGCAGTATTTGTAGGCTTGTTCACAAGGAGAAAAGATAGTGGTCCAGTGAAAAACAATGTGTGGGTCTCTCTTGCGATGTACTGGGAATTAATTGCATAGATTAGGTAAACTTGCCCTTTATTTCTAATAGAATCATCACTAGAGGAACATAGGTTATTGAAAAGAGCTCTTACATCCAGTCAAAATGACTATGTTTCCTAAACCAACTCTGCTTGTAGATAAGTCTGGTTCTAGATCTTGTCCAAGTCATTGAATTTAATGTCAGTTAGACTAATTTCAAGCTTCTTTGCAGCTCTGTGGTTTTCTGGGTATTTGCACTTTCTTTTTTTATTTTAAGTTTGCATCATCCTGGAGGTTGATGACACCACCTTACATATGGATAAATTATGCCAGACTCTTAATAGAATGATGTTGGAAATGTAAGGTGGCGATTTGCCTGTATGGGTTATGGAAGTTTAGGCCATTTAAAAATCTTTGGACTGGTCTCAATGGTCACACACTCAAACTAAAACTAACCTTGATGCTGTCAGATTCTTGGCTTATTTTCTAACACGGAAGCAGAGCCTTTGGCTTCATTCTCTGTGACATTGATTTTGGTCAAAAATCCCTTCTTATCTGTAGCAAAAATATGCACAAACTGGGCCAGTCTTGTGACAAGGCTGCCCATCAGCTATTACATTCCATCCAGCTCTCTCATTCAGATTATTGACATCCTGATGTTTGTATTGTACCAGGACCATATCCAGGGTAAGCTTTGGGAAAAAAAATTATAGAGTTGTCTTTTTCAGTGAAGTATGATGTCTGTTACCCTTTGTTGGCGAAAGCACATTGGCTGTACATGCATTGATTCTGGTGGAGGTGCAGGTGTTCTCTGAACATTGTATTTTCTCTATCTAACCTTTTTATTCTTGCCGTGTCCACATTGGATACATAAATAGCAATGTATGTCACCAGGTACTGCTAAGATGATGATGATGATGATGATGATGATGATGATGATAGCATTTAGTAGGTACCGGTGTGAGTCAAGTACTGACCATGGAGTGTTACATCCAAAGAACTAGTCTGTATACATATGTGTCATCAATTCATCAATATGTCAGAGGAAATTTTGTAAAGCAGAATTCCAACTTCCCATCTTATAGTATCATTTTCTGCCTTTGATCTGTATGTGTGTATATTAATTTGCTTATTTTTTAATTTATATTCAGGAAGAAAAAAAATTTTTAAATGTGAGATTGTGTTAGTTCACCTGAATAACACGTCACAGTGTAGAACATTCTTGCTCACAGTAGAAGATTAGTAAAGACTTGTTATACAAATAAAGAAATAAAACACTGGCACAAGGCTTTTCTTCAGATGTTTTTATTGACAACAGACTTCCTTAGTTTTAATGGCGTTCATGATCATTATGGCGTTCATGATGATTATGGTGCTACTCCTGTGCAGAGCTTTGGCATCAGTTCCTTCCACTTTTGGCATTCTGCTAAATGTTGATCTTGGTTATGTTTGATCCAGGTTACCACAGTTAAAAAAGGAAATGTGAGATCCTATATATAACCTTCTACATGTTTATAAAGTGTCAGGCTCTTAGGTTAAAGCTTAAGCAAGGATATTCCTTAAAACATTTATATTCCCCAAAATCTTAACCAGAAAATTTATTTTCTTAAATGTCCCCCTCTGTTCTTCCAATAAAATAGTTTTCTGGCAATTTTGGCATTTTCATGATGGCTCAAGAACCTTACAGAATGCCTGCACATGAGGTTGACCATAAAGAGTTTAATTAAAGGGTAAAGCCCCTGGTTGAGTGTTTCTTATACACTGCTGAACGATTACATTTTGGGAGGGTAATTAGTGTGAAAATTTCTCATTGATATTTTTGGTCACCTTGGGAAAATTTCAGACTTGCTAAAGATATTAGTATGTATGTTCTATTCATGGCATTGTTGTTCTTATTTTTGAAATGATTACATCCCCATTACTTTTTTTCTTGCTTTAAACTTAATTTTAAAGGTTCAAAATCTTTCTTAAACTTTAACAGAATAGTTGTTTTGAGAATGGGTTATATGCTTGGCTTATATTGTATTGCAATATTTATATGTGTTATGTGACAATTTGATAAATCGATAACCACCCCAATATACAAGTGGCTTTCATTTACAGAACCATGCCCAGCTTAAAAAGAAGCAGCAGGCCGGGCGCAGTGGCTCAAGCCTGTAATCCCAGCACTTTGGGAGGCCGAGAAGGGCGGATCGCAAGGTCAGGAGATCGAGATCATCCTGGCTAACCCGGTGAAACCCCGTCTCTACTAAAAAATACAAAAAATTAGCCAGGCATGGTGGCGGCGCCTGTAGTCCCAGCTACTCAGGAAGCTGAGGCAGGAGAATGGCGTGAACCCGGGAGGCGGAGCTTGCAGTGAGCTGAGATCCGGCTACTGCACTCCAGCCTGGGCGACAGAGCAAGACTCTGTCTCAAAAAAAAAAAAAAAAAAAAAAAAAAAAAAAAAAAAAAAAAAAAAGCAGCAGCAGCAGTGCATATTGGCAAAACATTTCAATTTCAATAAGTAAATCTTGACTGTGTTGTTTCATCATAAAGTACCCATGCTAATTTGGGTTAATATTAGTCTTTCTCTTGTTAATTTTTTAGCATAAGTATTGTGAAGAAAGTGACTAATACAGTGACACTCCCAACTTATTGATAAAAATTTAACTTTAATTTCCCTTTCATTGGTGAACCAAATTATTGCTGAAATTTGAATCAAATCTGGCCTTTCTTTCCCAATTGGCAGCACAGTGATTAATACACACACAACACACACACACACGCACAGAGCACATATCTATTTTGACAGTGATGATAAAAGACAGCATATTTGGTGCTTTCATTTTGCCTTTCTTCTCTCTTCCTTTCTTGCTCAAATCCACAATCCGAATCGTTACAGTGTTCAACTCTAAAGTAAACTAAAGAAATAAGAAACAGTATGAATATAAAGCGAGATAGCAATTATTTTACTTACTTTCTTCATGGTAAATAGTTTACAGCATTGTTGATTAATTTTCTGTAGCTTAATTTGCAAACTATTGACAGCATTTACTAAATGCTACCCACAAAATTATGTTTAAAATAGTATTTCCACTAAAAAAAAAGCTACAGTAACTTTTATTTTGTGCATTTGTATATAGTCCCGTCTTTCTCCTTCCATCCTTCAAACTGTGACAGCTGAAATTTGGCCAGAGTATTTGTTAGCTAAATGTTGAAGAAAAGATATTTGTTAAAAATAGTTTGAGTTATTTGCAGAAATGAAAACAATTGAAACAGATCAAGATTAAATGGCAGTGGAAGAGTCCGGTTAGTTTGGTGAACAGAAAGCTGAAGTAGGGTTGATTTCCTGGCACTGCTTTCTCAGCAAAGAGAACAATTTTAATCAGTTACAAAAATATTTGTGATCCATATGTTCCTCTCTGCTCATTCCCATATGCCCATATTCTCTTTTATCTTGGTAGATGATGACTTTATGATTCAGGCATGCAAGAATAATACCTCACTGACTTTAGAGCTTGGTGCTATTTCAAAACGTGTCCTGGTAATTACGCACACACATATATCCAGGCTGTCCCCGCTTTGAGTTAGTTATGTGAATATCAGTTTGTTCTTTCTCTCTTCCTGGAAAGAATTATATCTTGCATCCTCCTACTGAGGCTGGAATAATGCATCTAAGACTTAGTTTTGGAAATTACATTGCTGTTCACCTGCTGAGTGAACTGTACAAATATGAGGGTCTTAAAGAGAAATCAAAAGAGTTGCCGTGATCCTTGGGAACTTCATTCAACTTGGGAAAAGTAAAACAGAATCCAGAATGCATTTCATAACCATCACTGATGCTTATGCTAAGACATATTAGATAACAGGCTTCTTAGTTAAATAGATTCTAATTTTTAAGACATGATGATTTCTATTTAATATTATTAGTTATAGTAGCTATGGTGAAAGTGATCAAAATTGAAAAATTAAAATTACTATTGATTAGCAATCCAGTTTTGTCGTAAATGCATGTTTAGCTCTCAAAAGCCATATAATTTCCAAAAATGAAAGAAACGTAGTTTAAAGTCTAATCATCCATCTTCATAAAACATGAATAAATCCAGAAACTATTGACTGCACAAGTGATTGAATTTTCAACAGTTGTTTTCCCTTTGCACAACAAATGGCTTTGTAACCCAATATGTTATTAATATAGCCACAGTAAAATCCTGTAAGGAACCAGCTGTGCTCATTTAAACTTGGGAGAAGAGGGTAGCAAGGAGGAGGGAGAGAGGGTTTCTAACCTTCAAACTAAATAACTGGGATGCATTTAGTGTTTTCATAGACAGGCATATGTTGGAAGAGGTGCGCATGCTGTTGGATTTAGCCGTCGTGCACCAGAGTAGAATTATAGGGAAAAGGAAGAGATGCAGCTTGATTTGGGCAAATATTATTAGGAGCCCGTCTCTGTGTTTGCATTCAAGCTGTCTTTGCCGCTGCTCCTGTAGGAGTTGTGAGAAAGAGAAAGTGCACATTATAGCATGGATTGTTTTCAACAGGCTTGAAGTTTGCAAATCTGTTGAATCCCTCTGTCAGTGTTTCTTCGCTGTCAAACAGAATGCCCAGCTGGCAGTGGCAATCCCAATGGGGAGGGAGGGCTGTGGATAGATTGTGTTCACCCTGCAACAAGAATATTAGGCATTCTTCTTCCCAAACTATAAGTGGAGAGAAAAGAGCTTTCTCAGCCATGCCATTATAAAAGTTTTCTTCTTTCTTTTTTTTTTTTTTTTTTAACTTTCATAGAGAATGTTTCATTTAATCAAAACCTTTCAGTGCACTTTATTCAGGTAACTTTCGTAAAGAGAGAAACTGCAGCATTAAAATATATAATATAATCTATAATTAAGATAAAGGCTTTGGTTAGAAAAAGGAGGCAAAACTTTTGCTCATAGGTGATCCTGATTCTCATTGGGGCAAACATACAAGCTTGTTTTTTTTTTTTTTTTTTTTTTTTTTAATTTTTTTTTAATACAAAGTGCGAGATTTCACTAAAAAAGGTTAAAATTGAAGTGAGTAATCTTCGGTGCATAATGCAATTGTTAATTTTAGCTCCTTGCGTGGGTGCCGTTCTGACTTGAACAGCCGGCTGTAGCCTTCATTAGAGAAGCAGCAAGCAGTTTGAGACAGGTGGAGCTGGATCAAGCTGTGAACGTGATTTGCTGGAAGCTGGTCATTAGTGTTAGAAACACCGTCTTATTTATTTCATCCTTCACCCTACCATGATTATTGCAATTATTATTATTTACTTTTCATCTTTTTTCAGGTTGACGATGTGTCACACTGTGTAAGGGAATCGCATGGAGATGGGCATTCCGAACTGTTAATGGGGACATGGGACTCCAGTTGTCTCTGATCACTTGTGTGGATTTTCCTGGCGTAGAACGACAGAAGCCGCTAGTAAGTCGCCAAGACCTACAGCAGGAATTCTGCACGAAAGGTAAAGGTCTTGTTGTCTGGCTGTCATCTCATCTGTATTTTAGATTTATTATTATATAAATGTGCCTGCTTGTATCCAGCAGTTCACTGAATGTAACCATGACAGGATCTGTATCAGAGACTCATTTGGCTTGTAGTTTGGAGAATTAGAGCTCAATTTGTTCACTCCATTTTAAATCTGGTCACGGTCTGTTTTTTACTTAAATGCTCTGAAAAATGAGTTAGGACAACAGAAGTCCCCTACCCAATGCACTGAGAAACAAGCTGTTTGCCAGTGGAAAATGGAACTTTTTATTTCATTAACCACACATACTGAGTGTCACTGAAATATAAGAAATCCGTCAGAATGCACTGGATGAAATATCCTAAAACCTCCCAAAACCTGAATGCATTGCTTACTAGTCACTTTACAGACTCAAACTACCATCCTGTTGGAAAACTTCCTTTTACATTCCCACAATCCTTTGCTGAATAAGCCTGTGTATTTTAAAGATATCATTAGATACCATCTGCTTTGTCATGGTAGATTTTAGCGAAATTTCTGTGGTTTAGATTTTTCTCACGCTTCCTATTTTTAGTTGGAAATAAAGTTACTGAATTAGTAAGTGGTAATTGAACACTCTCAAAGAAACATATTAAAACTCTTATTTGTCCAATAATAATTACCATTGTAATGACTGGGAATGGGACAGTCATTGCTTGGGAATTTTTTGTAAAAGAACTAACTTTCTAAGCTACAGCGCTTCTCTCTCCTTCTCCTTCTTCTCTTTTCTTTCTTCTTCGTCTCTCTTTCCTCCTCCTCCTTCCTCCTCCTCCTCCCTCCTTCTCTTTCTTCTTTTTTTTTTCTTTCTATTTTTCTCACAGCTTAAAAAAAGTGAGGAGGAAGTAAATGCTAAATTATTCATGAGCCTCATTTGACAGCACATCAGAAGGGGAAGTGTCAGGGGTTTTATAAAGGTAGGGAGAGAAAAAATAATAACAGATTTTAACTCTGAAAAGCCATTTCCAGTGTCTGTAGTCTATTGTGAGCAGGGAGAAGTAGAGTTGAGTTGGGATAGCTTCATTAGAGCTGCCTGCCAAAGACTCCCTTCCACAGGATCTTGTCGCACCAGCAACTGACAGGAGCTTGGGAGAGGGCTTACGTTTTTAATAACGTAGCTGTCAGTTCGAAACCTGGAAATGTTGACCCTGAAAGGTTTATTGCCAAAATTAGATACCATATTTATGCTGAATTGTTACCTTTTCAATAGATTTTTTGCCCTTGCAGACTACCGTATTCCTTATATCTAGGGGAGCATGTCTATGTTTGGAACCTGCAAATAATTTTTCAGTCATCTTAGAGATGCTGCAGAACATCAATACCACATCTTGAGTCAGAAGTCGAGGGTCATTTATTCAAAAGTTGGAGAAATATCCTCTTTTGTTGCTTCTACTCTGTAGTGGAGAATCGGGGACTGGTAGTTGTGTGGGAGTTAGGTGTCTCTAAGATTTGTTGACCCATTTTGATGGCAAGGTGTATTCACAAGTGTGTGGAAAGGGGGTGTGGATGGGACAACTGTATCTGCCTCTTGTGCATGCCTTGGGTACTTGATTTCACCTTGTTTTTTCCCCCTTTTGTATAAAATTCTCAAAATTGCTCATTTGGATTTGAATATGAAAGGAGAAATGAAATATCTAAAGAATGATAGTAAATATCTTACACTGACTTTATTTTCTGATATTTTAACCTTCTAGGGCATAAAATCTTGTTATTTTAATTTGCACCTGGGAGAATGTCTGAGCAAGGAGACCTGAATCAGGCGATAGCAGAGGAAGGAGGGACTGAGCAGGAGACGGCTACTCCAGAGAATGGCATTGTTAAATCAGAAAGTCTGGATGAAGAGGAGAAACTGGAACTTCAGGTGAGTGAGCATGAAGAGACCCTGACCCTCATACAACTGTGTGCAGATCCCTTCTTTTATTTTCAGAATACTTTAAAGATTTATTTTTTAAAGAGTTTCACTAGTTGTATCATTAGGAAATGCTAGTCTCCTACTTTTTCGATTTTTGTCACTTTTTGTCCTAACCCAACCATGCTCTAAAATGTGTTTTGTGGGGAAAAAGTCATAGGAAAGTATTTTTTTTCTGAATTTGCACACAGCATCCCCTTACCAATTTCCAGAACACCTCAAGGTATACATGGAGGGCTTCTCCCAAGGCAGCTTTAGACTAGCTGAGTTTTAAAAATGAATTTGCTATGCTGTGGAAAGATGAAGACTCAATTTATGTTAAACTAAGAAAAATCAAAGGCAGGTGTTCCTTTGACTTTCGTGGGCATGCTAAGGCTCAAATCTTATTAGCAAACAAGCTAAACCCTAGAATTCCCAGCCAAAGAGAGAATACTAGAAGGAGGAAGAAAGACTGGGAGTGATTAAAGGAAATGAAAAAGTGTTGTGAAACACATCATGATTTACAAGGGAAAGAGACTTGATAGAAGGAAAGCAAACTGCACTTACAAATAGCTTGTAAGTACTGATTTTCTTTTCACTAAACTACAGAAGTGTTAACTCTTTATATACCAACAGTTAACAAAGGCAGATAACTGCATGATGGCCAAAAGACTTCAAAGCTGGCTTTTCCTTTTCCTCTTTCCAATAGTTGCTATAAAGAGAAAAGAGCTAAAAGTTAGTCAAAAGATTTTTAAAGCTAGGGAAGGAGGAGTCCTCCCTAATGTTTGTGATGTTCTGTTGCTATTATTATTGACTTCTCTACTGTAGCCAGTAGTGACATTTTTCTCTCTTTCTTTCTCTCTCTCTTGGTTGTTGGTTTACTGTTTGTTTTTGTTTGTTTTATTTTATTTTGTTTTATTTTCTTTCCAACATACAGAGGCGGCTGGAGGCTCAGAATCAAGAAAGAAGAAAATCCAAGGTAGGCTTCTTAATATTCTAAGTAGACCTGATATCATGGGTATAAATTGCATATTTTATATCAGAGTTAAAGGATTTGCCAGCAGTTCAGATTATTGTGTCCAGATATTGTGGGGGATCCAGGTTGTACTGGTGCTGGCTGCTTTTGATGGGGTTGTGTTTATGCATGTCTTACTTTCTGGCACTGTATATTTTTTAATTAGAGGATTTAGTGTTCAAATACCTGTAGATGTATGTATTTGATCCTGTTTTCACACTTAGAGATTTGACAGTACTTTACAAAACAAACGACCACTTGTTTTGTTTTTATTTTAAATAAAATTTAGAGTAGATGCTTTATTCTCACTACTTGATTTCTGCCTTGAAGTAAACAGATACTGCTGTTTAGTACATACTCTTCATCCTTTTAACTATCTTCTCAGTCAAATCTCCTGCAAACTTAGTTTTAGTAGAAATTAATTTTGTCCTTTTTTCCTCCTGATATTTTCATGAAATGGCAGCAATTCATTCTTCATATGTTCCCAATGTGATGCACACAATTTCCTAAAAGTATTTTTTTAATTTATCTGTTCACATTCCTCTTTACTTCCATCCCCATCAATATAGAAGTATGATGCTTAGAGCCAATGTAGACAGTACTGATTGGCAGACTTGAAGTTTGATTTTAAAAATCTCATTTGGGGAAGTCATGTAAATGTGGAGATGATTTGGCAGTATGAGAATGTTTCCTGTTTGTTTCCTTTATTTTCCTTTCCTTCCCTTTTCTTTCCCCCCTCCTAGTCAGGAGCAGGAAAAGGTAAACTGACTCGCAGTCTTGCTGTCTGTGAGGAATCTTCTGCCAGACCAGGAGGTGAAAGTCTTCAGGATCAGGTATATCCCCTTGTCATTATCATTAATTGCATGAACGGGATCCACCTTTGTGTGCATGACTCTTAATTTGGTGTTAAACAGTGATTTGGGGGAGAAAAATATAATTGAAGAAAATAATTCATTTTTTGGCTTTATCCCTTGCTTATTCAACATTCTAAAATAGTTTAATGGTTTGTCACAGAGTATTACATTTGTTTTTTTCCAGACTCTCTGAAAACTGCAAATGGAAAGGAATTCAAAAGAATTTAGATTAAAAGTTAAATAAAAAGTAGGCACAGTAGTGCTGAATTTCCTCAAAGGCTCTCTTTTGATAAGGCTGAACCAAATATAATCCCAAGTATCCTCTCTCCTTCCTTGTTGGAGATGTCTTACCTCTCAGCTCCCCAAAATGCACTTGCCTATAAGAAACACAATTGTTGGTTCATATGAAACTTAGGAAATAGTGAATAAGGTGCATTGAACTTTGGAGAAATACTTTTATGGCCTTTGGTGGAGATTTCTCAATACTGCAAAAGTTGTCCAGAAATGAATCTGAGCTGATGGTGACTTTAATATTATTAATCTATCACTGCATATTTTTGCCCTTATTTTTGCTCCTTACAGCAAGATTAGTAGGTTATAAAAATTTAAATTTCAACAAAATTATTTCGTGACAAAATGGGAAACTTCACATCATACTTATTTTTGTTTGCCTTTTAGGCATCATATTAGCTTTTATAAAAAATGGTCTTGCTGCTGAAATTGTACTTATTTTATCAGAGGCTGGGAGCAGTCAAGACAAAAGTAAAATGGTTTACCTGAGCCCAGGGGAGGGATAAATTGATTAAGATATCATTATTTTTGTTTGGTTTGGTTTTGCTTTTTTCTTTTTACTTTAATTGAAATACTCTGAATTCCCCTCATGGAAACAGAGAGCATTGAGAGCACTTTCTTTAAAAGGACCAAAAATAAATTCCTAATAGATTTTGTCCTAAGAGTGTGTTTTTTTTTTTTTCTAGCATCATTTTCTCAACACGCCACTCATGTCATAAGGCATGGACAGGCTATCTTTCAGTGGCCATTACTGTGTTTCGTACACATGCTTTATTTTACTTGGGCTCTGAGAAACGTGTGGCTTTCCTTCAGCATTTTATTTGTGCTTCTATTTTTAATGGAGATTGAAAAGGGAGAATAATGTGAATATCATGGCTTATATTATTAAATGTCGATTGATGGCTTGTAATGTACCGCACACAATATATGTTAACTCTGCAGAATGACAGACCCTGTAAGAAGTAATGCCCCAGTTGTCCCCCACTCCTAATGCCAGGCAGAGAAGGACAGCCTTTATAGACTTAATCTGCTTTTTGTCCCATTTGAAAAGGTACCAGGAGGAAATTTTTTAAGGGATCATCTGTATCATAGTGCCCACTCTGGACCTAAGTCTAGTGTCTCCATACAATTGGTGCAGAGAAATAAGGTGTAAATGGTGCTTTGTTCCTGCTGGTTCCAAGCTCAGAAACCAAGACTAGCTTTGTAGGAGAGAATGAGAGCCTGCAAGCTTCTCTTTGGATTGGCTGAGGAGTGGTGGGAGCAGGGGGCTGATAGAAAACATCCAGACACACACATATAAGCAAGTGGCCGTGCTACCTTTTTAGAGAATAAAGAAACAGACTTTTGAGTTTATATGCAATGCCTTCATTAGGTACCACCGGCACTTACAAAATGTGCGGACTGAATCCCAGAGAACACTGGCAGAAGTATACAGTATATGGATTGTATCGCTTCCCCAATGTTTGTAAATCCACAGTATTTGGAAAACTGCCTTCATTTTCCAGTGTGGGAAAAACTCTTGCTACCTGTATTACTTGATCTCAGACCCATATCTGATGGTTCAGTCTGTCCTTAAGTTAAAGGAATTTTGCTTTTCTAATGTTATACTATTTACCTATCAGTGTATTACTGCAACTTGAATCACTCTTTTACTGTTGTTGGATATAAACTTATCCTGTACCAATGTATTTATTAACACTTGTATTTTATTATTGAGCATATCAATAAAAATATTAAAAAATAACAGATTGTTTTTTACCAACTCTATAGCACTTTTGTGTGTTCTTTCAACACCGTAACGTATATGCATAGAAAAGATAATTTTTTTCCTGAGTATAGTATTTGTCAACACATGGCATCAATTTGTACATTTTTTTATGGTGGATATTCTTTAGCCTCTGCTCATGCATTTATAATATATGTCCAACCCTCTATGATTTTAGATTCATACATACAGAGGCTGGATGTTTCAGTCAGTTTTGAAGAAGCGATGAGATCACCTTCATGGCCTGGGAGCCCTTAGTTTCCCTTGAAGATTAACTGTCAAACTGAATCTTCCCCACCCCAGCCATGTCTTCTGGACCAGAAATGTCCCAGTGATTTCTTTAGCAAGTAGAAGCAAATCCTATCCCTAGAACCTAACTGAACCTTTGCATATTAAGACATTTCTGTCCCAAACTGCAATAAATGACTCTATAATCAAATTACACTCAGTTTTTACAAAGTTTATATATTTACATCCCCAGGGAAAACATGTTGAAGTTGGAAAACTCAGCTAAGATATTTATGATGAAAGTATGTTTTATTTCATCGTTTATATTGTGTGACTTTATAAGCATAGTGAAACAGGGAGTTCACAATGGAGCCCCTTCCAAAAAAGAATCTTAGCTTCGGAGAACTTTTCTTTATGTTTGTTAGATTGGCCAGGTTTACTGAGAACCATTAAGAATCCCAAATTATGAGGGTACAAGCATCAATTTAGTCACATGTCATGTGAGCATTAGTTTAATTTTCAGTGAGAGACATTATTAGTCATTGGGATTATTTTTTTCCTACATCATAAATTTTAATGTCACTAGTGGAAGAAAGCTTTGCCATCAAATGATCTCTTACATAAGAATAAGTGGGCTTAACGTTGGTTAATTTGTCATAGTTTTAATCATAGCATAGGCTTTTCATAAAACTGAAAAACATGATTTGGCTCATTCTTCTTCAAAACGGTGAACGTACCATCAATCAAATGGCTGATACATGTGAGTTAATGCAAAATAATCTATTTTCAGTGCAAAATAATCTATTTTCAGTGCAAAATAATCTATTTTCAGTGCAAAATAGATAAGAATAAAAATGGATCCAGTCCCAATGCTATAAATGGTCAATCTTATATCAAACATCATTTCAAGAGAATATTATATTTTGGAAAGGACTAACTGATGCTAAAATAAAATAATATTAAATATATATTATTTATGAAAAATATGATTTTACTTCCTACCTTTTCTAAAAGGCAATGCTTATTGTAACTATACATTATAATGATTTATTAATGGTATTTATAAACAATTATAATAAGTTTATGCCTAGAATTCCTGCAATTATGTAGTCTGCTTTTCATTGTAGTAGAAATCATTGTGGACCTGGGTCTAGAATCGAGTTTTTATTGCAAATTCGGTAATAGAGGCTTTCTTTATGTCTGTTCTATTTGTAATTATGATTCCTAGTATATGTCTGTCTTTGTGCCAATTTCCCCTTATAAGGAATTAGAGAATAGAACTACAGAGTCCTTCTTTTTTTTTTTTTTTTTTTTAATACAATGGCTGTGATGTGAGCTTACCAATACAGAAATTTTTTCTAGGTGTTTAAAAATAAACCCGTAGAAAAAAATAAGTATTGTGATCTACAGGAATTCAGCTTGGTTAAGGTTAATATTCATGAGGCAAAGTTTTAGTACTAGATGTTCCTTATGACCTCCCATTGACTCCTGAAGATTAAGTCATTTTAAAGGGCAATTAATTTTCTGACAGGTTTAATTTTTACCATTTAAGAAAAAAAATCTGCACCTGGTTTTCATTTTTTTATACTTCATAACCTCTATGCAAAATGGGAGCCAGAGATGATTAAACCTGGCCCTAAATTATTATATTTTTTCCCCAACAGGAATCAATTCATTTACAGCTTTCCAGTTTTTCCCGCCTGCAAGAGGAGGATAAATCTAGGAAAGATGACTCTGAAAGAGAAAAAGAAAAGGATAAAAACAAAGATAAAACCTCTGAAAAACCCAAGATCAGAATGTTATCAAAAGGTGAATGTGAAAATGTTTCCTTAACTTACTCAATTTGGGCACACACGTAATCACAGAACATATTCTAGATTTCAAATGCATATTCACCTCCCACCAAACCCTGCATATAATTCTATACGTGTATGTATCTGTGTGTGTGTAAAAAATGTGAACTTGATTTTCTTTCTGTTTATAGTGTCAATACTTGTGTTGCTAGACAGGTTATTTTTAGGATCACATATTTCTTTGGATTCACATTTTAATCATATGTTTTCAGTGACAAGCTTGTACAAGGAATAAATATAAATCTGCCCTAAATTTAGGTTTCTTGGATCGATTAACTTGGATTGGTGAACAGTAATGATACCCAGTTTGATACTCTCATGTTTATCTTAAAAGGCAGAGAGTGGATTAGCAATTCTCAGTTCATAAGTGATATGGTCCCCAAAGTACAAATGTATACGTCAGTGTAATACATGATTCACATTTTATCTGGCACAGAATTTAGTCTCTACATGCATCTACTATCACATAATGTTTATTTAAGAAATACACACTTCTACTTCAATAAATCACTGTCCAAAAAAGTCATACCTTTACAAACTGAAAACCTACAATCCAAACTGTCCAAATTTTTGCCATACTATTGTACAAAAACAAAACTAAGTTGAAATGAAGAGTACCATGAGTAAACCGTCTTGCAGTAGACTTAAACAAACAAACAAACAAACTGGGCAGCTGGGAAATAATAGAACATCTGGTCAACTGAGGAATGACAACCGCCTCTAACAGTTATGTGTTCTATAACCATACATCTACTTATAATTGTTTTTTCTGCTGAGGAGTATCTAAAATTCAAGGTGTATATGACAGTCAAGAAGTTCAGGTTTCTAAAACAGTTTTAGAAATTAAGCTTTGGACAGCATTAGGATATTTAAAAGTCTTGGGAATATTTAGTGTCCTGTATTTTGTACTGATTAATAGGTAGTCTCATTAGAGAACATTCTTTTTTTTTTTTTTTTTTTTTTTTTTTTCGCTTTCTTTAAGAGAAAAAGGGTTCCATGGGATCTCAAATCTTGAGAGCTCTCTCTTAGGTAGGAGTTCTGTCATGTGGGGTTTGTGCCCTTGCAATTTACAATGCAGGATGAACACATGATATTTGACTCCACCTCTCCCCCATACCCAGACTGTGCCCACTTCCCCTTGTATGACTTTTGGATCTTCCCATAGTCAGGATTTATTTGGGTGTTTTCAATCCCTGAATCTAATTTTCATCCTGATGTTATATTGCCAGGTTGCTAGTTTTGAAACATGTATTTTTATACCAACAGCTTCACCTAAAATTTATCTGAGCAGGGGGGAAGCAGGATAGGTTGGGGAAACCTTTTCCACCCCACCTTTCCACCATCATTCCCGACAACTCCGTCCTGCTATTTGTTTCAGATTGCAGCCAAGAATACACGGATTCTACAGGCATAGACTTACACGAGTTTCTGATTAACACATTAAAGAATAATTCCAGGTAAATTATTAAATAAGCCTCTTATTTTTAGAAGGATCAAATAGAATATTACAATCAAAGTTATTAATCCAACACTTCTAAGAAAGTCATTGTAAAATGCAGATACCTTCCCTGATGTCTTAAACTATGTCCTGCATTTTTTTTTCTGCTAATGGTTTGCATGTTTACTTTTTATGGAAAGTCTTAGTAACTGGGTAGTTACCCAATTAATAAATTATAGTTTAACAGTTCTGCTTTTGAGATCACGAAGAGATCCTGGCTGGGGGAAAAATAGTGAATAAAAATTATTGTTGTCAAATAAGCCAATTATGTTTTAATGCAGCTGTGTATTCATTTACAGTCAATACTTGGCCTTTGATTTGTTCCAGTTTCCTATTTATTTGAAATATACTACTTATTTGATGTGTTTTTTGATCCTAGTACTTTGCATGTCATAATTAACATTAAGACTACAAAATTTAGATATTTCAATATACTTCACAAAGGAATACTCTTAAATAATGAAATAATTTGTAATGAATGAAATGAAATAATATGTAAATAGTCAGCATATGCCAAAGAAGAATTAGGTATAAGTTTGTAGCAGCATACATTAAAGTAATCTTTTCCATACATTTAGTGAATTCTTTAGGTTATTGGAAGTCGGACATACATAAAACCTTTTAAATTTAACATTTATTTTGCAGGGACAGGATGATACTTTTGAAAATGGAGCAGGAAATTATCGATTTCATTGCTGACAACAAGTATGTTAAACTGCAATGCTGGTTAATTTGATGATGTATCCTAGTTTGGTACTGGAGTTAAATTATCCACTCTGGAAAGACTTAGGGATAGATAAAACATTGTTTAATATGTTCCTTGATTTGTTAAATGGAGACATTATTGTGTTAGGAACTATATGCTGATGAGAATTGTTGCTTGGACCATGTGCGCTTCTGCTTGTTAAATTCCTGACAAAATGGCTATAAACAGTGGGCCACTGATTAGCATAGAGTAGCTGTAACAAGAAGAGACCCTTTTCATTTTTATTACAGTTTTTTAATGGGCTGCAGCTGGCTGCAGTCAGTTATGCCTGAAAATAATTGTGCTGCTTCAGTGTAAACCGTGTAATGACACATCTCCACATAGACATCTGCAATCACGTATTAGGTCACATCATTTGTCCTGTAATAAGGTATCATGGACTAAAATGCAATACTGTCCAACAGACATGACATTCTATTTGGCAAGAGAAATGTGCAACTATGAAACAAAGATGCTTATTATAGCATAATCAATAAATCTGTAATAAGTAGAAATTTTTTCTGGAAATTAGGACGTTAAGTGATGCCAGAAATGCAATAGGCTTAGTGGTTTAGATGGAAGAGAGAGAGTTTTGTGTGTATACTTGTAAAATGTATTATGGGCAAAACACGAAAATGCTGATTCCACTTTTTCTTGAATTATATTCCAGTAATCATTATAAAAAGTTCCCTCAGATGTCATCGTATCAGAGGATGCTTGTCCATCGAGTGGCAGCTTATTTTGGATTGGATCACAATGTGGATCAAACAGGAAAATCTGTTATCATCAACAAGACCAGCAGCACCAGAATGTAAGCCCCATCACTGTACTTATTTAGCATTTTCTTTTTCTCCTATGGATTCATTTATAAGATCACAGTATAAAATTCACAGTACATGACATTTAAAATGTGCAATGTTATTTATCTCTTGCTCTTATCAGAAGTAGTGTGGCATTTATCTGTAGACGATTATCTGAGAACCAAGAAAGTTTATAAAATTCAGAAAATAAAGTGGATTTATTTCCTGCTCTTTTACATAGTTCCTGAAACATAATTCTCTTTCTTCCATCAGTACTCTGTGAAATTACAAACAAAGCTGTGAAAAATTTTGTGTCAAAATATAACTTAAATTAAAAACAACAGATATTTTTTAATGACCATGACATACACAGAATAATTGTTATTTTCTTTCTTTTTTCTTCTGCTTTTTAGACATCTATCTAACCTAGAGGCAGAAGTCCTGCCTCTAAAACCCAATTCTACTTACTAGTTGTGTGACTTGGAGCAAGTCATTTAACATCTGCCATCTCCATTTTTTCACCTATAAAATGAGAGTTTTGAGCTACATGAAACATCTAAGACTTAGTTCTAAAAAGAGAATGACAAGTTTTTTCCCTTTAAAGTAATTGTTTGTTTTTATGTTAATACCTATTCATTGTTTCTTTGAGTCACCAGAAGCATAATAACATGAGTAGTCATTTGCTTTGAAGCTTGGAGCTGTTTTTCTTGAACCTATATATCTGTTGAGTACAGTACAAGCCACTTCTATAACAAAAGGCATGTTAAACTAAAAAAACGGCCCACAGAAAGCATCCATTTTTATAATTTTCTTTTTTCACAATGTGCTTGGTAAACTGTAAATTGCGTGCTCTTTAGGAATGTTAGTGAAGGGAGCTGTTGTGTCAAGCAGAGTATCATGGTTACAATACTCTATATTTTCTGCTCTCCAGAGGTTGGGACAAGTGGGGATGGAGATGAGGCTCTTTCTCAATTCAAGCATCAGTTTGTGCTCAGCAGAGGTCAGAGGAAAGTCATAGTGAAGAGAGCACAAACTGGGAGATCTGGGACCAAGCATGGCTATTATTATCATCTCAGGGACAGTGAGCACTCCACTTCTGTGGGCTTCAAATTACTTATATATCTGCAGGATAGTTTGAACTGAATCCTGTTTAAGGGTCCTTGAAGTTTCAGAACCATTCAGTCCTGTAGTTGCATTCTACTGTGTTAGCAAAACACATTTTAAAAATTTATCAGCTTCCTATTTTACCTGATTGTTTACACTAGTGCCTTATATTTGAATAGTAGTAAAAATTAAAGATAACTTTTAAAATCCTTTATATCTTCCCTCTCCATCAAATACTCTTTGCTGCTGTTATAGTTGTGTTGTTGTTTCTTATTCTTCATTTTTTTAATGGCTTTTAGATATCATAATGCAGGGACATGCTGATTGCAAAATAGAAAAGCAGTTGACTACTTCCTTGTGATTTTTTTCCTTCTTCTTTGTCTATAAGGTCATAGCAAACATGGAAACCTCCATAGTTCAAGTATATTAAATATGACACAGTTTCAACTGGTGGATAGTAGATTTATTTTTAATTCACACCAATTTTGCAATCACATAGTCATAAATACTAGTCCATATGTTTTAGACATGTTCCCTTGGAGAATGGCTTTGAGAAAATTAAGCATTATATCAAGACTCCTGGTCAACTTTGAGTGCTGGTTCTAAACCTGATCTGCCCAGTATGGTAGCCAAATATGGCTATTTACATTTCGATTCACATTTATTAAATTTATATAAAATTTAAACTTTAAAATTCAGTTCCTCTATCAGGTGAACCACATTTCAAGCAACTATTGGATAGAGCAGATGTGGAACACTGATAGGATTTGAGAACTTTCTATTGATCAGCTCTTTTTAAATCTTTGTGTTTCCTGCAAGTTCCAAATACCACTGGAGAACATAATTTGTCCTTTAAAACTTTTATTTTCTAGCTAGTAGGTATCATATTACTAGAATTTTTCACTTCGGGAAGAGTGCCAGCTTTTTTTTTTTTTTTTTAAATTAATGGCTATTTAAAAATAGACTCCATATGTTTACGCCTTTAGGAAGAGTTAGAAGTAAGTGTGGGCAGAGAACACCCTCTTGAAGGTACAGTTGCTACAACAGGAAGACCAGGACTCAGCCTCTGGCTAACTCCTTACTCTTATACACCACCATTTAGACACCCCTTCATGAGTCAAAGCAAATCATGCCTAAATAAAAAAGGCAAGTAACTGTATGTCATGGACTTTTAAGGTATTTACTGAAGTATTGAGCTCAACAATGTTCAATTCATAGCTGTCAAGTTCTACTGTTCTATTCTAACTACACTGACCATCCTCTATTTGAGTGGCTCTTGAGAGATGGTGGTGGCTCATCCTCTATTTGAGTAGTTCTTGAGGCAGGGGTGGATAACTGATGTATTTTAGCACACGGAAAAAGAGGATGAATTAAATCTCTGTATCCAAATAGGAACAAATCACAGTTTTCAGAACCTGAGTCATTGTCATCAATTTTAGTGAAAAGAAGTGTTGTTTTGTGGAAAATTATGTTCGATTTTAAAAGTCTGTTGCCATGCTCTTTGGGGTTGAAGTTCAAAATGGGACATTATACCCAAAACATTCTATTCAAGTTCTAGGTGTCTTGTTTTTTTGGTTTTGTGAAAAATTTCAGAATTGTCTTATCAGGGCAATCAACATGTGTTGGTCAGGAGAACCATATTAATTTCAAACTATTCCTGGATTGAAATGTCTTCATTTATTTAAAGGAGAGAATACTGAGATGAGAGTTCCATGTGAGTTTTGTGTTTGGGGAATACTTTCTCAATGTCTAGAGTTTTAATGCTACTCCAATGTAAACACATGAAATGCATATTTTAATGACACTGTAGCCTGAGAGAAATGCAGAAAAATGTGGATTGAGGGTATTTTTGTTTACTAAAAGGTAGAGGGAAAAAAAACTTCCTTTTATATTTTTTTTCTTTAGTGACACTTCAATACTACTCTGACGTTTTTCTTCTTCAGTGACACTTCAATACTACTCTGACACTGATGTTTAAATAATTGTAACTATTTCAGCTCCTTATTGGTTAGAATTTATTTCCCAGAATTCTGATTTTCTAGGTAATAGGCAGTTGAAGTAACTATAGAATGTGACTTGAGAAGGTTAGGTTTTTCATGGAGAAGAAAGAATTTCACATGAAGTTCAAAATATTAAGATCATAACAATATACTCTGTGAGGATTACATATGTGTGTGTACTGCACTGACTTCTAGTATTTTCAATAATATACCCAGATATAATCTATCTGGTCTTTTATGATGAAAAAACTTATCTCAGGATATACTTCTGTTTGTTAAATATCATCCCTTACTTATACTAACATTGCCTACTGCTTATTCATTTCACCACTTTACGTCTTGTAATAATATACATTACATGAGGTAAATGTATATTATTACATTTAATACAAAAAAACCTTTACAATATAATAATTAAAACTTCATTTTACAGAAGAATAAAATTAAGCACAAACTGAGTTTTAGTTTGGGGCTTACAGAGAAGCAATGGTTAGCATGACTGGGACCTAAACCAATGTGTCTAATATCAAAAAGATGTTTTTAAATAATCTTATTCTCTTAAAACAAAAATACCCAGAAAATATTGAGCAGAGTCCTCAAGAAGAGTCCCTGGATTGGTTGAAAATTGTAATCCTTTTAAGTCCTTTGTTGTCTGATAGAAAACAGTGATTGATAGGTAAGATATTTTTGAAGATTAACTCAGTGGTATCATTAAGTAACAGAACCTCCCTACAACTTGATAGGTCTTGCTAGACTTGCTGTGCTTATTACTGCCACAAGATGTGATTTTTTGAAGGAATTCATATATATATTAATTATATCTAAATATATATTTAGATATTATACATAATATGTTATATATTTATGTAATATATAATATATAAAGTTTAAATAAATATGAAGTTTAAATAAATATAAAAATTTAAGCTTTACTCCATTTCACTCTTTTATTCTAGGAATGAAAAAGCCACATTTATTAATTATATTCGTAAGGGGGTGAACCTATTTATTTTGTTATTACAAAATTACTGCCACAGCAATCTGATTGTTCAACTCCATGGATTTATGCCACATCTACAAGAGCATTAGGTGCAGTGAGAAGCAATGAGACAAGATGGAGAGATAGTTGAAGTAAAGTCAACTGTCTATAGAGATTTTACATTAATACATTCCAAGTTTCTGTAAATCTTACCTGATAAGAGCAGAGATGTTATGTTTTTGCAGTCATATAATATACACAGACAAAACTTTCCAGATACTGAAAACATTTCCAGCAACTACAACTCACCAACAACAGACTTTAGTGTCGGTGATCACACAAAAAATTACGAGATAGGATTCTTGTCCTCAAACGTTTTACGCTATGGTTATAGATGGGGGAAGAACTTCGGAATCTTAGTCTTCTTAAAACTTGAAACATGTAGTGCAACTCTTTGTAGATCCAAAGTGGACACGTAACAGATATCTAGAGAATCGCTCCATAATTGAAGGAACACTGTATCAAATATCCAGCAGAACGTATAGCGCAGATTCATTGGGGACTACCTGCCCATCCATTTCATGGTTCAAATAGGCATTTAGGAAGACTTTGAGAAAGGGTAAGACTTAAACAAACATAGTGAGGAGGGGGATACATGGCAAACGGGAGTATGGGCTATAAACGAACATGAGATAATAATATCTACGTTTTTGGAGCATTTACTAAGAGCTGGGCGTTTTGTTGAGATGGTTGTGTTGGGTTCTCACAGCCACCTAATGAAAAGGATTTTTTAAAATTATTTTTCTAACTTTACTGAAGAAATATGTACCGAAGGGAAATTAGTGAATTGTCTAAAGTCACACTGCTGCACAGCGGCAGCAGGATGCTAATTCAGGATATTTGACCTCAAATCCAGGAGACTTTAAAATAATGCTGTACTGGCTGGAGGCAAATATGGAGACAATGATATTGTCAATGACAGTGGAAGGCTACATAAGATTGAATAGAATCTTGAAGGCGGGCAGCTCTTAGAGCTTTAGAACATGAGACTTGATGTGCATAACATGATACTTTCGAAAGGCAGGTCTGGTATTGACTAATGGGATATATTCAAGAGGAAATGACCAAGAGTATAAAGACCTGGGTGAGTGCTGCTGTCACCAAGGCATGGGACTGGAGTTAAGAATAACATTTATGAGAAGTAGGAAGAAATATTTGTGTTCATTTGGGAAACAGTTCAAGGTGGTACTGTCACCTGAGCAAACTGACGCACTTTAGAGAATTAGCAAAGGAAGTCACCTTTCCTCCGCAGCACTGCATTTTTGTTGGTGCTCAGAACTAACTAGAGTAAGAACAGATTTGTGTATGTGACCAGTGGCCTCCAACCACACCTTTTGGTCTACAAATTGGGTCTTAACAGCTGGGACTCCTCTCACAAATGGAGTCTCTGAGCTGAGAGGCCCTCCACGTTGTGTTCCTTCACCTTTAGTTAGTTCCTGTCTTCTATCCCATTGTAGATTGCCAGAAATATGGTTTGCCCTGACACTTTTTATTTTTTGATGGAATTTTTTGTCAGCTGTCAGCTGTGTGATGATGATGAATGAGACCCTTGCTAGGGTGAAGGTATTCGGGTCCATGTTATTTTGATATTATAAATGATATTTATAATGTATTTACTCCACATAATGTTACTTTTTTTATATTTAGGATTTAGGCTAAAAATATGAATAGTGATCTTATGAAAATATTTTAAATGCCACAAATATATGTGTCTTTCTATGTAAGAAGTTTTGCCCTTCTTTTTCTCTTACTTTCTGAACTTCAGTTTCTCTCTCTTTTACTCATTTTCTGTGTTTGGCACAAAGCAGTTTATTATTGTTCTGTTAGATATATTTTTAACCTTCCTCTTCTTCATCCCAGAGAAAGGATGCACACTTAGAGTGTACCATTGGAGATTAGAAACCATCCTCTTGCACAAGTGTTTTCCAAAAAGCCAAGATCAGCCACAGGCAATGAACATCCCATGTATATCTGAATGTTTTTGCATATGTCAGAGGAACTGTTTAACTCATCCCAGATAATTTTCATGTTAAAAGATTGTCATCTCTTGAACATTTTTTCTCTTGTCTTTCACATCCACCCACTGTCATTGCCTCAAATCCCCTGCTCTGACAGTGCAGAGCAAAGAAAGGAAATAGCAAATCCACTGAAAGAGAGTGGATACAGGCCCGAGCAACTATGAAACAAAAATAGTGGCCCAAAGGCATTGGTTTGAGGCTATACCTTAAGTGCCCAAGGACATACCCAGTGATCCTGAGAAGTGTGAGCCTGTGTATTTTGCCTGGAGTGGTGAGTGGTGGGTAGTGACCATGGCAGTTTGTTTGTTGTATGTTCCAGAAAGGATGACTAACTGAGTTGGCTGTTTGGTAAATCATAAAAGCCATGAAACTCATTCTAGAACTAAATAAAGCTTCTCTATAGATAGAGCAATGGAGACCAACTGATTTGATTAAGAACCCCTGAAGTGATGGATAGTTATTAGTACATCAGCAAGAAGGATTGTGGGACTTTCCACTTTCTCAGTGGGTAGACCCAGACAACAGTGGATAGCAGTATGCCAGGGTCACAGAACGTCTACTGTGCTTAGTTTTCTGAAGAGGCTAAAGCTGAAAATGAGAATCCTTGGTGTTTGGCCCTTAAGCATTTCACTCCCTGCAGGTGATTAAGTACATTTATAACAAAACAAAATAAAGCAAAACATGCTTTTCCTTCCATGTTTATTGTATTTATCTTCCTTTGGCTGGGAATGTGCGTGGCTCTGAATAAACTGAGCAGCATCCTGATGTGGATGCTCCCTTAATCATCCCTGAAGAAGACCAAGCATCAATTTATTTAAGTGCCTCTTAAAAATCTATGAGTGGTTGGTTGGCATCCTGTCATTTCTAAACATGGTAAATTTACTCTGCAGTTTTTACAGGAATGGCAGTGAAAATCATCTGACTAGTTGCCAAAGATCAGAAAACCTAAGAATCACATTGTTCTCAGGAAAACTATGAAACTATTTGCTGAGCAAGACACTTCGCTTTTTAATCTATACGCAGGCTCAAAATGAGACTTGTTTGTTCACACTGGTCAAACTCCATGTCATTTTCTTCAAATATTATATTTTCTCTATATTATTATTCTCAAATACCTCAGAGAATATAAGATTCTGTAGATGACATAGGTAAATACCAGGAATATACCATAAGAAGGAACATAAGTTTGTGGCATTACTTTCCCTATTTGAAATTATTTATGGGCCTTTGTGTGTGAATGTATAATTAACTATTTTGGAAATGAAACATGTATATACATTCTATAACATAGTGTACTTCATATAACATTTTTATAGAGATTATCTGTGGAGTCATGATATGTTTAATACTTTTATTTATTTATTTATCTATTTTGCTCATGACATCCTAGGTAGATGAAGCTAAGCCATTTTACAGTAGAGAAAACTGAGATCCATCTCTGATCTTATCTAGTCAATTCACAGAAGACCAAGATCAAAATTCAGTGCTACTGTCACTCAGCCATGACTCCTGTCCTTTTCCCTGTTAGGGAAAGAGGAATTAGCATTAATAGGCTTAATACTCTCAAACAATGATGAAAAGTAAAGAGAAGTAAACCAAGCACTGTTCTTTAACTCGTACCTATTGATTCACTTATAAAAATTCAAATTTGCATTTTATTGCCTTTAAAATTGAGCAGAGAACCAAATTAAACAACATCAGTACTAAGATAGATGACAAAACCATGATGCCAAAAAAGAAAAAGTCTCCAGAATCACCAGACACACTGGATTCATAATTGCCTTGGCATACTTAGAAGTGACACAAAACTCTGTTTCATGTTCTTAAATTATGTCAGATGAAAATCATTTCTCACGTGTTCAGTACTGTGCTTTGAAAATAAGAAGTATAGGCTATAGCACATGTTAATTCTTTTCATGGTTTATTTGAGGAGCCATGACAATTTTGATCAAGACTGTGTGTGTGTATGTGTGTGAATACAATAGTGTGTAACTACAAGAGTGTCTCTGTGTGTAAATACATATTGTGTATCATACAGTTTAGAAGTTAAAAGTTCATCATATATATACCTACTGCATATAGTATTGTCCTAAATGTATAATAGTTTTGGAAGAATCAAGATTATTGCGACTCAGTTTCCTCAATCTGCATCTTTGCTTGCTATAGGCAGCAGAATTATGCCCAGTACCTGAGGGTTTCCTTGTTTCTTATAAATCCTCCTGTAGGGCTGACAGTCATTTTTGCACTTATAGTTTTGGAAGTCTTAGAGAATACTTGTAGGTGAGAGTCTGGTTATGTAGAATGAATATAATAATAATAATATGTTTTAATGTTCAGTACAACTCTTCAAACAATAAATTGGAATCTATCAAGAGCAGTGCACATTTATGTAACACATTTTATCCCGCAACCTGACTTCTTCCAATGTACAGTCCTTCAGGTACCACAGAATTCTCAGAGGAGCTTAGCCTTTGACTTCCCAATCTTCACTTCCTACCTTCTGGGCTTCAAGCCAGGAAAATGAAAAAATATATATATATAGCTTTTATTTACACATACCAAAAATATTTGGCAATTCCCTATCAAGTAAACTACACTAGCAACTGTGCCTTCACCAGGATTGAAATACTGTATTTGCACATGGGCTTCAATGGAATACTTTTTTATACAATATCACAATATATAAACGAAAAGCCTTTTGTCTCAAAAAACAAACAACAACAACAATTATATTCAACAGTTTCCAAAGAAAACGTCACTTTCAGAAAAATGTGACTACCATATTTGGAAATACACAGATCAATCCATTATTTGAGTATTACAATACAGATTATATCTATCCTACTTAAGGTTAATGCTAAGGAAAATTTTGGATCAACAATCATTGTTGTGCCTTTAGATTTTTTCTACTCAAAAAAAATATGAACGGTGTAACAATAGTTTATAAAATTCATTAAGTGCTTTACCAGTGCCTAGCACTGGGCTTGGTAGCTTACTTGCATTATTGTGCATCTATGTAATCCTCCCAAGCAAGTTAAGTGTTATATTTTCTATTTTTTTTACAAGAAACCAAACAACAGCGCTTTCCCTCCGGGAGGTTAAGTATGTTCTGAAAAGTTGCAGAGTTGAAAAGACATAACTGTTTTTAGGCTTGCTTCTCAGTGTTATGTCTGTATTCTTAAAACTATTTTAGTTATTGAAACTATTGCTATTTCAAATACAGTATGCTAGTTCATGTCCATTTCATATAAAGAAATTAGGTTATGTATTAAAATTCAATGGTTGTTTTCAGGGAGTGGAACTTTGAGCCATTGCATGTGTTAATGCTACTATCATTTAATGTTATTATAGCACTGAAATGGAAGGATGGAGAATTTAAAGAAAAAAAAAAGTACACCAATAATCTAGCCCTGATTTTATTCAGTTTATTACCACTGATAAGAAAAGCCTGAGATTAGAAAACTTGCAAGAAATTAGTACGCTGGAGCCGAAGAAGAAATCACTCATCATCAATTCAGTGTTGGAAGTAAAGTCAACATGCAAAGTGTTGTGCTCTTCTATTAAAGTAGCACCAGAGAGAAGTACATGATCAAATATATTGAACCAAATATCACATTTGTAGATTAACACTAGATTATTTGTTTATAGATTTACTTAGAAGATACCACTGGAGTTTTTGAAAAATGTATTTTTTTTTTATTATACTTTAAGTTCTAGGGTACATGTCTAGGGGTGGAGGACTGGGGGAGGAAGAACGTTAGGAAAAATACCTAATATAAATGATGAGTTGATGGGTGCAGCAAGCCAACATGGCACATGTATACCTATGTAACAAACCTGCATGCTGTGTACATGTACCCTAGAGTTTTTGAAAATTTAAGGAGCCTAAAATTGTCCTAGGCTAATCCTAAATCTTAATCAAGATTGAGATTGATGATGAATCAATCAATGGTTGCTATTTGGTGGAATCATCAATTTTAGGCTAATCCAAAACATTTGAAGTTTTACATAGTGGCCAAACAATCTGTAAAATGATCCCCATGTAAAACTTGAAATGTTTTGATAAGTTCAAGAACCTAGGCATATATTTGATGTTATCCTCATATTTTAAAATATATGTGCACAGTATTTCATAGATAATTCATATAAGATCAATCACATATCATTTAGAAGAATTGGCATTCTATAAAGTAATTTTTCTATTGTAGACATAATTTTTCGTTTGTGGAAATTCTAAATGCATAGGTAAATTTGAAGAAATAAGTCTGTTTTGCTAAGCTAAGTATATCTATCTGACGTGTGTGACTGTTATGTGCTGTTGCCAACACCACGCTCAATATAGATAATCAAGCTCACAAACCTAGTATATAATATTCCAGATCTAATTGCATGTGATTACTTTCCCTTTTTAAAACTTCATGTTTTCTCCTTTTTTTCTTATCCTTATAATCTTTTTCTATAATATCATTATTTAGTCTTCTCCTATAGATAAGAAAAAAGAGATCTTCAGAGTGGACAGTATTATTTAGTTATTATCCTTATATTATCATTAGTAAATGGATGTTTTTATACATACAGATCAAAAAGGACATAGCAATAAAAAGAGTGAGTGGCAGGGTAGGAGTGGTTTACATATACTAGAGGGCCTTAGAAGCAGGAAGCGTAATTAAATCTGGTATTTTTGGCCGGGCGCTGTGGCTCACGCCTGTAATCCCAGCACTTTGGGAGGCCGAGGTAGGAGGATCACGAGGTCAGGAGATCGAGACCATCCTGGTCAACACGGTGAAACCCCGTCTCTACTAAAAATACAAAAAATTAACCGGGCGCAGTGGCCGGCGCCTGTAGTCCCAGCTACTCGGGAGGCTGAGGCAGGAGAATGGCGTGAACCTGGGAGGCGGAGCTTGCAGTGAGCCGAGATTGCGCCACTGCACTCCAGCCTGGGTGACAGAGCGAGACTCCGTCTCAGAAAAAAAAAAAAAAAAAAAATCTGGTATTTTTAAAAGTAGCAGTGCAGTGGAACAATTGAGAATTGGTTTGACAAAACAAAATATCTAATGCCTATTTTAGGTGATTGTAATAATATGTGCTATGAAAGAATATTTTCTAAATATCCAAAGTATGTGAATATTTTAATTATCTATTATCCAGTAATTGGGTGCAAACCACTACTAAGTTGTTGAATTGTTTTTCTATCTTTTTAACCTAATAATTTTCATCATTTTGTTGTTATAAAATAATTATTATTTTCATAATCACAAGTATATAAAAGGTTTAAAGTAAAATTTCCTGTTATCCCACCATGAGACATACTTACTCCTAGCATTATTATTCTTATATATTATAGTTTCAACATAAATATGATCAAATCATATCTACATTTTTAATTGCTTTTCTGTGTTACTCAATATTATTGGATATAAGTTTATAGAGTCACATATCATACATTACATACCTTAAATTGCTTACCTAATCTACTATAGATTTTCGCTATTTTGCTGTTGTGAATGATAGAACTCTGCATTCATTTATTATTTTCTTTGGATTCATTATTTAAAATGGAACCACTTTGTCAAGACAAAATATTTAAAAATGTTTAAGTCTCCAAATCCACATAGCCAAATTGTTTGCCAGAGCAGAGGTGCCAGTGTAAGAGATGTCTTACAAATGCATGTTGTTTTTAAATGTTGTGCTTAATGTTGTTGTTCGTGAAAAGTCTTATGTTAAAGGAGAGTTAAAGAGTTGGTTTGCATGCCTCTGCTTATATATACAGTACACTATAGAAGCAGAGAAGAATAAAATGAATTTTCCAAGGGTGTTACAAAATTTGGAACAAGAGTTTGAAAGATGCTAATAAAGAACATTGGCTACTTAGCACTGCACATATTAAGTTTATAGGGTATAATAGTCTCATTTAAAAGAAAACAAAGTGGTATGAAATGACAAACTGATAATGCAAATTGTGAGATATACTTATTTAAAAAGAAGAGCATAAGACTTTCCTATTTTCAATAAAATACGTCCAAAATGTACATATTTTAATTGAAAATGTTTGAAATATTAAGGGAACAGTGTCATTAGATTTCTCTAATTTGTTTGATTATTAAAACGCTTTTGATAGGTGTCTTACATCATAAACATATTTTATACTGTTGTGCACAGAAACTTTTATTTGTTGAGATATGCATGCATACTGATAACCACCTTTCAGTTACTCAAGGTGAAATTCAAGACTTCTCTCTATGACTCTACATATTCAGTAGAATTAAATTCTTCATTTATGTTTGGAAAATAAGGGAAGGATTAAGGTTACCATTTGGAAGAAAAGTAATAAATTATAAAATAATAAATAAAAATAATAAATAAAAATCTTAAGAACCTGGCAGTAAGGTAAATTATTAAAATACTTCAAGATAAGAAAGATTAAAAACAATAATAATAATAGGTACTCATCTATTTCAAGCTTCAAGGGGAACAAAAACTAAAATTGGAACTCAATGACTAGAAGACAAGAGTTTGATTATCTTCACTCAGCCACACTGTTTCTCAATTCATGAACTATGCCTAATTAAGGAACAATGAATAATTAATTCTGACTTTTCAAAGGTTTCATTGGGGTTGCCAAGAAATTAACCAGAAATGCCAGTGCTATTCACTACACATGAACAATAAGTTTCACAGTAGTTATGTGCTACAAATTGTGGAAAAACATATTTGACCTTCAGAAGAAGAAAGTATTTTTCACCTAGAATGAGCATTACATTTATTTTCCATGCTTTTTTGATGATAATATAGAGAAAGATAGAAATAATACCATATGTACTAAAATCTACCAGAAAAAGAAGTTAGGCATGAATGATGCAGAGCTGTAAAATATATAGTAAAGTCTAGTCATCATTGATTTGATAAATACCACAACCTTTTGCAGTTTTGAGAATGTTTTCATCCAATTACATTCACATATTAATACATTAAAAGTTACCCATTACCATTTTAAATAAAGGTCTACAATACATTGTTTTAGTTCTATTCATTTTATTGCTTAGAAATAATATTGTTATGTTATGTGGTAAATTAACTGTGAAAGGGAGTTGAGTTTTCAAAGCTATAATATAATGGTACATTACCAGTAATTTTTAGTTTAATCACTTGCAATACTTCGGGTATATGCCTCAGTTTGCATGAGTTTAAACTGCAAATTTGCTCTTTAATGCTGTAATCATAAACAATTCTCTATAAAATCAACCTAGAAAAATTTTATTAGATTCACTTGATTTTTTAAGCAAAATTCTAATAGTTACTCTATGATCATTCAATATTTCTGGAAAAATATAAAAGGATTACTAATTTGAACTATTACAATAATTCCAGTATTTGAAAAAATCCTAAGGTGTTTGAAATGCAGTTATTAAGGATGCATCTTGCTTAAGTTGTATCAGTGGGAAATATTTTTGCTCTAAATAATATTTACATTATTAATTAGAATAAGCCTTTTGATTACTTTTTAGTTATGTTGTAGATGCATTTTTTTCTAAATATGTAAAAAACAAATAAATGACTACCACAAAGAAATGGAAACGATATTTTTAAAATAATGTTTAAATAGCTGTTTTAAAGTTACAATGACACTTGAAACTGAGAAGTTCCAAAACTAGGAAAGCCAAAATTTTCATTTTTACTTCCATGTCTTCCCAAGAGACACTCTCTGATTTAAAACAAACAAAAACATTTGTTTTTGTAACGTGATTAATTTTGGTCAATATAAATAGAAACATAAATCTGATTTTTAAAGATCTTACTAATGTTCTAAATTTGAATGTATACTCCTATTAACCAAATTCTTTTCTGATGTATAATTATAGGATTTAAAATTTTATATCTTATTAAGTGACTTTTTGTCTGTCCCTGAATTATAGTGATTTATGAATAGCTGTGGTAAATGTTCATTTGTTTATACATTGGTTAATTTATTTATTCAGCCAAATGCCTCTCAGGTACCAGGCATGGTTCTAGGCACTAAGACTTAAGTATTTAAAAAAGACAAGGTCTGTACTGAGATGAAACTTAAATTCTAATTCTGGTTAGTATGCTGAAATCTCACTTTAATGCTTTTCAACCTCAATAAGTCAATCTATAACAAATTCACTTTATGCTCATGAATCAGAAAGTCCACATTCTGAGATCATTTTATTTGTAAATGGACAATTACAGACTATTATAAACAAATACAAACAAAATTTCTGTAAATTTAGAAGTTAGTAAATCATTTCACTTAGCTGGAGTTTATCAGATTACAGAACTTAGGGATATTAGAAGACACCAAAATAGTATTGATACAATCAACATCTGTATTTAAGTCAGCATCCTAATTTCACTTGATATGGAAAAAAAATGTGTAACAACATATAAGTATTGGTTGAAAATGTTGGAATGCTTTAAAAAAATCTAGAGTATTGCTAGTGTTTACAGGGACCTGCAAATCTACACTGTAATATCTTTACAGTGTAATAAGAAATTGAAGTGTCTTGTGACTATGCTACACTGAAACATGTTTAATTTATCTACTGTAAATGGCCTTTTCATTGTAAAGTACAAGTTTACTTCTCTAGAATAGTAATTTCAATATGTCGTATTAGCATTTTCAGGTTTTTGGTTACATTTTAAGTTTGGTGGAAAACATTTACATTGAAAACTAGGATAATTTGTTGGAGGATTTTGGTTCTTTATTTTTGGGTTTGAGGGTCTTCAGCCCACTGTGTACAATACAGAGGAACAAAATTGAGTCTCTGGAAGGATGTGACCAGGCTGTGTGATGCCTGTGGTTTACTGGGCAAATGCATAAACGTGAAATCAAAAGAAGCATGGAGGGATGGTTTCCTTGTGTTTAAAAGAGGCAAAAAACATTTGCTTCTGCACCGAACTTTTATTGTAAGGATAGAATAAGATATTGACACCATGTTCCAAAAATTATACTCAGTTTACAAAACTCTAACGGATACTATTCCAGTTTTTTGCTATCGTCTGCTCATCAATATTATTACAATTTGTGTACACATATTTAAGGAACGAAAGAATGCTTCTCATCAAGATTTGAATTATACATTTAAACTTCTTTATTTTCAAAGTGCTATTTGCTTATTTTGGAGCTAGGAGTAAATGATAAGTTTCTCATAATTACTGGTCACTCACATTACACAACAGACTCTGTGAGTGGCTTCCTAATGACTCAAAGCATAATGAACCCAGCAGGGACAGAAAACCTTCCAGGCTTCGGAAGTAATACATCAGATATGACAGAGACCCTTTAATGAGAGTCATAAATTTTAACTGTCTAAATCAGAAGCAAACGTTTTAGCACTTCCTCTGTGGATGAACCCAAGTCCAGATCATTCACTGAGTTCTGTGGTCTGCAATGACAACTGTGGGAAATTAACAAGGAAGTGGAGTCCTTTCCTTTAATAATACCAAATGATTAAGAGGACCTAAAAAAATCAATTGACTAATCAATAGTGTGTAACTGCTTGAAGCATTTTCCCCATGCTAATCAGCCATTAAGTTGTTTAAACTAAATACCTCCAGTTTCTCCAATTACTGAACTGATTTACAAGACATGGTCAAGGGTGTCAGAGTCTACTGGAGTCAGATTCCAGAGCGTTTGTTACTGGAGGAGACAGAAAATAGTTTTTAAGTGATCCTCTCTCGCTGTACGGTCCAAAGACTCTTAAAAGGGAAGGTGTGATAGAAGATATTCTGTTGGTTTCCAGACATTGGTGAATTAATGTGTTACTGTCAAGTTCTAAACATGTATATTTGTTTGAGAATATGGTCAGGAAGTTATTTGAATTCAGGAATAATAGAAGTCAAAATAACTAAAGAAAACATCTATACAATATACACAGGAAGGCCTTTAAATTTTTTTCTCAATTTCAGCCATGATGAGCAGCATGTAGCAAACAAGACCCCAAATTCAAAACAACAAAAAGTATTCTAACAACATGTGAAGTGACATATCATTACCTACCTGTATATTGCCAGCAACTCTAGTATCAAAACCACTTGTAAACTTTGAAGTTAAATGACACTGTGGGGGAAGAACAACACTAAGAAATAACTTTAAACAAGGGGAAAAAACTTTTTTATTGATATGTTTTACTTTGCTGGCAGACCAGAGCAAAGGTTTTGTGAACATTTAAAAGATGAAAAAGGTGAAGAATCCCAGAAGCGGTTTATCTTGAAGCGAGATAACTCTAGTATTGATAAAGAAGACAATCAGGTTGGTTCTCAAGTTTGAGAGTGGCTGACATTGTTGTTTTTGAAGGTGGGCTGACTGATGTTCTTGTCGTCCCTCTGTTGTCCCTGCCTTCCCTCCAATCCTCCCCTGCCTCTGATACCACTGTCCTATCTCCAACCTCCTTCTCCTCCTTGCCTCCCCCTTTGGCATTCAATGGGTAGCAAAAAAAAAAAAAAAAAAAAAAAAAAAAAAATGTCCTGGTTGCTTTAGCAATGGCTCTGTGTTGGGCTGCTTGGGTGGTGCTTGGCGCAGTTTCTGCTGCATGTCTGGGGGGGTCGGGATGCCACAGGCTCCGAGCTGTGGAGTAAAGCTTTGTCAGTCGCATTTCCAGATGTCTGTGTAACTATGGCAGTCGTTCCACTCCCTACAGCTTTGTCCTTCAGTTGTGCACAAATTGAGCTGGATTATCAATACGGACCGATGATCAACCGGTGTAGCTGTAAAGAACAAACCTTGTTATGGTGAGGACAGGTGGATTTTGCAACTATCCTAAAATAAGTCTTCACAGAAAAGAATTGAGTTCATGTTTTAGTCTTTTATCCCCTCTCCTTCCCATGTTTTATGGTCCATGTAAATTGTCTGCTTGTTTTGCATGAAGTGTAGCAGAACTTTATCCTCGTGTATTTTGCTTGTGACAAAACATTATGTTGTTCTAGAGTAGCCTTATTTGTGGTACCTGGACAGGAGTAAAGAGGCTTTACTAAATCTGTTCTTTAGATGGGGGCTGTGGGATCCAGGGTGACTAGAAGAAAGCTAAGTAAATGGCAAAAAAAAAAAAAAAAAAAAAAATTCCCACAAATTTTTAAATGATAATAACAATAGAAAGTCATATAAATGCCATTACAATTATACTTTGTGTCTCTGACAATCAAAATAGATTTTTTTGAAAATGACTGCTTTAGAATTTTTAAAGGTAAGACAATGTGCATCTCAAGTTACCATTTTAATCACTCTCAGTGAGTCATTCAGCCAGTATGTGCATCTCTGACGCACTTTTTGAAAACTTGTTCATCATTTGTATCTCTCGTTTCCTCCCACTACCACCAAGCTCCACCATGGCTCCTGTTGACTATGAAACACGTGCCTGTGTCATGTTTAGTGGGTGTCTGTTGAATGGATGGATGGATGTGGTTAGTGCAGAGCAGTTTGTGAGGAATGGAAAGAATAGATGGAAGGAGACTTAAGATTCAGGAAGTAGTTCAGAAAATAGGATAAAGAACAGTCCTCATGCTGGGTTCTTTGAAGCATTACTTTAGAGTTCTTGGTATTGACTCTTGTCAACAAACAGGTTTTTAAATTTTAGCCTGTAAACCTGGGGTCATTCATTCTATGCTAAATGCAATTCGTAGGATCAGTCACTGAATGAATAACACAAAATAGAAGGTGAAGTGATAGTGTCCACATCTTCCTTTCTATTCATTACTTTCTTTGCTCACTTGCTTTTTCTCCAGTCCCCAAGCTTTCAAAATGATTCCTTCCCTCAGCCACTTTGAACTAGCCACTTCCTCTTTTTTCACCGGCATTCTGCCTCCTTCTGAGGTGTCAGAACCACACAGGTAAGCAAGAGAGACAGAGTCCATCAGTGATGAGCCACCGTGTATGTGAATTGGCTGAATACCTGAGGCACAGTAAGGTGAACTCATTTTGGAAACACCTGTGCTATTGCATCCAGTGAGGAACCAACCAGCAGAAGCAAACACTTCTCACTACTGCATGTCATGCACACACTTGGTACATGCACCCAACACAGCCTCCTCAGGGAACAGAGAGAATGAGACTTTTCAGGCTCCATTTGTTTAAGTGAACATTTATTATTCTTAGCTGACAGTTGCTTAACCGCAGATTTCTAACAACGCAACTTGGATAACCCTCCTGATTTCTTTTTTCTGTTCAGCAAAACAGAATGCATCCATTTAGAGATGACAGACGAAGTAAATCAATTGAAGAGAGAGAAGAGGAATATCAGAGAGTGAGGGAGAGAATATTTGCACACGATGTGAGTAGTTGTTTTAATTGCCTCTTTAGTGCACTCCTTCCATCAGCAGTAAGGCTTCCTCATTCCCCAGACAGCGAGGTGGCAGGAATAAAAAGCCTGGAGCCAAAGAACAAATCAAACTGAAGAAAACTAGAGGTGATTTAGGAAGAGGATCTGGTTCAGGGAAGTGATAGAAACCTAGCCAAGGGTTTGGGCATGTTCTTAGGATATGACTGGTGGGGACACAGAGAGAGGTATGATTTTGGTCAGTGATACAGACCTTAAGTACAGAGAGCGGTTGCCAGATTTGAAGAAATGCCTTCACCTCCACATTAGCCAACAGATTACCTACCTAGGGTTGTTTTCTTTTTAATAACAACCTTGTACAGGAGAAAGAATTACAAAGAAGAAAGAATCTGTTTATCTCACACACACATCCATATACAATGAGTGTTTTCTGGGTTCTTCGCAAATATGGACATTTCATTACACTAAAGTTAGATTATGTTTCTCCTCAATTTCAAATCAGATCTGTGATCAGTTTGTCAAGGGAAAAATCATAAAACAAATCCCAACAACAGCAAAAAAAAGGTTGGAATTTTTTATCTTTACCCACTATGGTCAAGATAAAATGCAATTAATTAAACATTAAAAGGTAATAAAAAATAGAGGCTGGATTTAAATGCAAGGAAAAGGGCAAGCAACTGCCATAGCGTTTTCATTCCATGCAATCATTTAGCAACCTCCTCAAATGATGTGGGTTCTTCACTCTGCCTAAGTAGAAGTGTGAGCTCCTTTGTAAGACTCCGTGGCCAACACTGCAAGCTTTACTGAGTCTGGTGGAATATCTGATCTCCTGCTATGATCTGCTTCTGGAGGCCACACAAAGCCAGCCCAGAGAAGTAGGCTTCAGTGCTTGATTTGGAGGAAGATTGCTGTCCTGAAAAGTTTCAGGCCAAAGCCAGTTTCTCTGATCTTCCAGCTGGTGCTGGTTCCTTTAATATGAAAGTGCAGCGGAGCTTCAACCTCCTCCACCACTGCACTTCTTTCACGTTTATATCCCGCCCCCCTACAACCCCCGCCACCTTTCTTGAACACACTGAAATAGAATTTTGATGATTGGATAATCCAGCTAAGAGCTCTGAAATTAGGAGAGTGAGAGAGTGAGGGAGATGGAAGTTACCATAGTTGGAGGTCTGGATGCAATTTTAGAAGACTCTGCATATGGGTAGGCTACTTAGACTTTTATTATGGTCAGAATTTTAGATAATGCAAAACACAGCCTGACATATGGTGGGCCTTTAATTGTGTTTGGTGGATACAAGAATGAAGTTATGAGAGGATCTATTCCAGTCATAATAGGATAAGGATGCCTACAGTGGCCTGGGAAGTAGCATTTGCCTGTCTGAAGACCTTCGTAGAGCTTCATAGAGATAATTTTTTTTTGAAAGCTAATTCATTTTTTATTCTTATGCTCTCTCTCCTGCTCTTTCTCCTCAAACACACACACACACACACACACACACACACACACACATACATACATACATTTTCCCTCACCCTCTGGTCCTGGCAGGTCAAGTAATTTATGAATGAGTTATGTTGAAAAGAAAATACAAACCCCACATAAAATGCACAAACAATATTATGCTCTTTTTAAAGTTGTGTCACATTGCTAGACACTTGACAGCTAGGTGACAGAAAGTCTGTCACTGATGCCTGTCTGCGATGAAGATGACGCCTGTGCTGCTTATTTCATTTGCCAACTCTCAGGTCCAAAGAGAGGTCACAGGGAGACAGGGTCTGCATGGCTTTCTTTATACATTGCATTTCCCTACAACCTTGTTAACGAGATTAACAGCTGGGGATCTGGGTTAAACATTTTAGGCAAGTGTTGCTATTTGAAGCATCTGTGCCCACATGCTGTATCAACAGTTTTTAAAAAATAAAAGCACATTTAAATGTGAGAAAGCTTAAATGTCAAGCTATTGCCATAGCTTTTTTAATCCATGAAATCATTTGGCAACCTTCTTTCAAATGCTGTGGCTTCTTCTCTCTGTAGGAATAGAGGTGTGAGCCCCTTTGGTAGCCTCTCTAGTGGCCAGCTTTTCTGGCTTTACTAATTTGAGTGGAGGACCAGCCTGTTTCTAGCATGCCTTTTAACTTGATATCGTAGGGCAGGGGTTTAAATTGGCATCAGATACCCAGACTATACTTATAGAAGGGCTTGAAGGATTCAATGAAATCCCAGGCATCATTTGCAAATCACGTTCATGAACATGTGTGCATTTTTTAAAGAAATGGTCCCTATTATATATCATATTCTTACAAGTTTCCATAACCCTTAAAAGGTTAAGACCCTTTCTCTTAGAGGGCAAGAAACCACCAGTGTCTTTCTCTCTATCTGTATAGTTCTGCTAGAGATATGTAATCATACCACTGGTATTTTCTATGTGTTAGCTATTTATTGTCTTATAACAAAAAATTCCAAAATTTGGCAGCTGAAAACAAACAAAAAACACTCACAGTTTTTATGGGTCAGGAGTCTGAGAGTGGTTTAGCTGGGTGATTCTAGCTCAAAGTCTTACATGAGGTTGCAATTAAGCTGTCAACTGGGGCTGCAATCACCTGAAGGATTGATCAAGTGGTTATCTGCTTTCAAACTCTCTTACATGATTATCGGAAGGCCTCAATTCTTCACTGGCTATAGGCTGGAGATCTCAGTTCCTTACAATGTAGGCTTCGATAGGCTGTTTGGTGTCTTCATGACATGGCAGCTAGCTTCCCCTGAGGAAAGTGATTTAAGAGAGAGAGAGAGAGAGAGCCCAAGATGGAAGCCACAGTCTTTTATAACCTAATCTTGGAAATGATATGTCTCCCCAGCTATGTTGTCTTGGACACTCAGATCCACCTTGGAACAATGTGGGAGTGCCACACAAGGTTGTGAATATCAAATGGCAGGGATCATTGGGGGTGACTCTGTTTAAAGAGACTGTTACTATATCCTCTATTGACACAAACATAAAGCCAGCACACTTTAGGGGACCTTCATCTAGTACTTCCAGATCCCCCAAATGATCATTACCAGTGCCCAAATGGCTGAGGCACAAGATCATTCTTTCATAGGATGATAATTACAGTATATTAAGTCAATTAGAGAACAAATGCAAAGAATCCAGCATAAGGAAACTATGTTACAGAACTCTAATCTTTTTCATAGCTGGTCTTTAGTTTAGTTTCTTCATAATTTGAAAACGGAGCTAACAAAGCAGCTCTCCTTGGCAATTATTATTTAAGTAGTGGAGTTATTCAAACAGGTTCAAATGTTGGTTAAATGTATTGTTTTGCTACTTGCAGTAAAAGCAGAGAGTTCAGAAATACTTCCTAGTATTTACAATTTAGCAACAGTCAAATTTATTCTAATATCAGAGACATTCTTGAATATTGTCCAAATATATCTTGGTGTCTAAGGGGCGTGTGTTTGTGTGCATGGTGTGTGTGTATGTGTGTGACAGAGAGTGATTGAGACAGAGAGAGAGAGTACTTTTGTATGCAGGCACATAAAATATGTGAGTTGCTTTGGGGATTTTCCAGAAACAAATTCAAATCCACTTTGAGAATTTTGACATCTGGAGATAAGACACATTTCTTCATTATTTGAGAACTAAATAGTTGTAAGTCAAAACGACAATTTAGAATTTAGTACCCAAATAATAAATGTGTTTTTTTGTAGTCAGTATATTTGAAATGTTCTTTTTTCCTTTGGCAAAACTTTATATTTAGGCTTATTTTATGGTTAATTCTATGCAATGTAACTGACTTTGGAAGGGTTAAATTGATAAAGTAATACACTTGAGAAGGTATGTTTTGCCTGGAGGCTAATTTCTGAAGGATATTTGTGTATAAATAGGGATTCAGTGAAGAGTTCATCTGTGGTCCTCCTAGCATATGCTGGGACTCCTCTTCAGTGGGAATGGGTGATAAGGGCATGTGGTGCCACCAGAGTTGAGGGTGGGATGTGGGAGAGAACTCTATAACCCATTAAGCAAAATCATTTTTCTTCTTTTGAGAAGAAGCAAGCCTTTTATATCCGAAAATGCATATAAGTGACAGCTTTGAATGTTGCACTTAATTACTGTGACAATTTTATCTTTCTCTGCTATTAAAATTTGCAAGTTATTAATACTACTTTAAAAAAAAAGTTTATTTTCATCAGCTACTGAATCACAGCCCATAACCGTATCTATCTTATTTATGAAAATGTAGTTGAGGGGATAATGAGATAAATTTTTAAGAAACTTTCCAAAGAAATCAGAAAAATACTCGAGATGTTATTGGGCAAAGTATTTTTTATTAAAAAAAATTTTTTTGAGACAGGGTCTCTGTTGCTTGGAGTACAGCGGCATGATCTCGGCTCACTGCAACCTCTAGCTCCTGGGCTCAAATGATTCTCCCACCTCAGTCTACCAATAGCTGGAACCACAGGTGTGCACTGCCATGCCCTGCTAATTTTTGTATTCTTTGTAAAGACAGGGTTTTGCCATGTTGCCCAGGCTGGTCTCAAACTCCTGAGCTCAGGCGATCTGCCTGCCTTGGCCTCCCAAAGTGCTGAGATTATAAGTGTGAGCCACCGCTTTGGCATGGGCAAGGTATCTTTGACTTGCTTGTATCTTACTTTTTAATACAGAGTTTGGGGTTCTTAACTTTCCCCCTGATGCTATTACATTGAGTCTAAAGAGGTCACTATGTCTTTAATTAACTCCTTCAGAGAAATAGAGTCTCAATAATTCCAATATCCAGATAAAACATTATAAACACAATCAACTGGTTTCCAATTATGAGAGCTGAAAAGTAGCAACATATAAACTCATAATGTATATCTGAACTAACCTCACTTTCTTTTACATACCTTACTTGACTCCAGCCAATAGTAAAACCAAATTAAAGGAAATAAAAGAAGTCAGGATATTTAGTGTACTGTAAAGAGTCCTTCATAGGGATGCCAATGGCACATCATTTTTCCTTGTTTCCCTTTCATATATAAATGTCAAGTTTTTTAAAAAAGGTATTTTCTCAAAAGCTTTATCTTTTAATTGTCTCTTTTTGCTTTTTCTTAAATGTTTTCGCACACTTGAAATTCAGGATGCATGTTAAGTGTAGAAAGGTTAAAGCATAAACTATTCTAGAAACACCTTCACTGAAATGCTCGTAACACTGAGGAAACCCCATGTCTAAATCTAGCCCTTTGACTTAATGGAAGGAAATTATTTCTCCAGCAAAACGAAAATAGAAACCAATATTCTGCTTGCCTTTCAGAAGTGGTTACATTAGCAGAATCTTTTAAGTCAATAATTGGTTATTGAAAGGTTATTATTACTTCTTTAGCTTTATTTTATCTTAAAATTGACCTGTTAAGTTTCTGTTTATCCCTTTAACAGGTCATTTATTCATCATTTGGAAAATCTACATATATAGCAGGATGTGTATTTATTTATGTTTAGAAACTCAAGTACTTTGGAAATGGTTTTGTGTGACTTCCTAAATACAGTCACCCTATTATAGGATCACACTACTATATCTTGTCTAGACTTCTCTTTTCTATTTGTTTAAATTTAATTTGATCCACCTTTCCTCAGCATGTAATAGTAATGGAATTTTATCCTCCCTACATTGTGCATAAACACAAGATAGAAGAGAAATGAATGTTTGGTGAATAGAAGCTAAGAAGAAAGTCACTGATTTTCTACGTGAAAAACTGGGGAATATTAGATGGAGCTTAATTTTTTTAAATTAGCTTGTCTTCTGGCCTTCCCCTCTTACTTAAGATTAATAATTGATGGCATTTCTTCAATTTTGAGAGTCTTGCAGTCAATCTCTTTATTTCGTGAGAGTTTATCATTACCAGGTAATAATTTCAGGATTGTAGCTTTATGGCTCTCCCATTCTTAGGTGGATCGTATGGAGTTTGCATGCTCTGCTTTGATTTGAACCCTTTCCCTTGGCTTTTGTTGGTTGATGGCTGCAACTCTGCAGCTCCAGAAGAAACCACTAGCTCAGAATCCGACGGCCACACGTTTCTCCAGCGGTTTCATTCACATTTCTCTTCTTCCGACCTCCATGCCGAACAGACTAAACCTAAAATCCGGAGACGCCCTGAAGGAAAAATACCCTATGCGGCATGAGAATTGCTTACTTTTCTAATCCTAACCTACCTTTTTCCTTTTTTATTTCTATCTTTTGTGCCTATTTTTCTTAATTCTTTTCCCCTATGAGGGGCAAATTAGTTTTAAAATCAGGCAAGTATTTGGGATCCCTCAGCATATCCAGAACGTCTGATCCAATGCCTTTTTTTATTTTTCAGTCAGTTTGCTCCCAGGAAAGCCTTTTTGTGGAAAACAGGTAAAATAAAATTTACTTTTCCATGTCTTTAGAGGAACAATGTCTGTCATGTGTGTCCTGTATATTCATAAATATATATCCCATATATAAGTGTGTGCTTGAATATATGTATTAGCAAATACATATATCTATGCGTACACACATATATATTCACACGTATATGTTATTTAACACATCTAAAAATTATCTAATTTGGAAAAAATTTTCCCTCAGTTAATTCCAAACAGAATTGTAAAAATTTTTCTCATTTAAAGTCTCAATTTCTGGTCCTTGCAAAGGTAAACTTCCTATTACCTTCACCAGGCATTAAGAAGAATAAATATTGAGACATCACAGGAACTTGCAGTTTCATTGGCTTATTTAGCAGTCTGCTGGAAGCAGGTATACATTTGGTATTGTTGGCCACTTCCTGTGCCCTATAATGATATATAGCTATACAAGTAACGATTGGAATAATATTCTTTCCAGTTTTTTTATTCTAAACAATCTATTCATCTTCATAAAAGACTTGACCTTGAAAATCTTATCTAAACTGGCCTAGATTTAGCAGTGTACCTGGCATAGGAGTTAGTAGGGGGAGGTAGTTGTAAAATAAATGGGTTATAACATTTAAAGAAAATCTTGGAGATAAGAGCAAACTTTTCAAACCTAATATACACCCTTCAAAAATCATTCTAAATTGACATATATATTAAAATACCCCATTGATTTAATTGCAGATACTCAGGGCAAATTAAGGAATCCACATTAACTGCACTAATCACATTTAAGAGGCATCAAAATGGGCAACTTGATTGGAAAATATGGTGTCTATAAATAAAGTGGTGGTTAATTTTATTTCAGGGGTTTGCCTAATGGGTATTCCTATACCATTGATTAAAATGGATACTGATTAAATGCCAGTACTCAGAGAAATTTAAACTGGGCATTAAAGATGATTGGCTTAAAAAATTCCATCATTCATATTTGCAGTTGGAAATCTTCGAGTAAGGTGACTAAACCCCTTAATAGCATAATCTCTTTTAGAAGAGGAGATAAAATTGAGAAACACACAAAAGGGATTCACAGAAAACTTCAAAGTCCATATATATTTAGACAAATATTCCCTGTTTACATTAAAACCAATCATCTATAAGCATTGACATCTTGCAGGTGATTCTAAAGGATTCCAAAAATACTCTATCTTTGCCAAAAAGATTAAGTGAGCATTTACAATTCAGATTCATGGGAAACCTTATCCTCTAGTCTCCTAGTCAATGATTTTCACTATCTTCCTCCCTAATCTTATCCATTTACATTTGAGTATCCCTTATATTATATTGGATTATATTCAACGTTGCAATAATTGGTCACATATATATGTATTGCATATGTTAACAGGTCTTGATGGTCCTGGAAACCAAAAATCGAATTAAGTGACTTCCCTCCAAAAATAAATACATTTCTTGGATACCGACCTCTGGAATGCCAGTATTTCATTATCCCAAAATATAAAGAATAGTTTTAATATATTCCTCTAAAAAACACTACTAATATATGTAATTAAATCTCTATTATATCTATATCAATCTCTTTTCTCCTTTTCTATTCCCTCTACTTCCTCTTTCCTTCCTTTCCCCTTGCCTGGCATCAATGTCTTAATCCTAGGGTAGAGATCTTAATCCTATCAAACTGCCATTAATTTATTATGGCAAAATTCAATATCGTGTAAATAAATCTTTGTATGGGATTGATGTGTGCTGTAGTAGAGTACACATCCATTTAACACAAGGCATTTAGTACCCTTAGGCTTTATGTCATAAAAATCATGTTTTTCATTTCCAGTAGGCTCTTGGAAGACAGTAACATATGCAATGAGACCTATAAGAAAAGACAGCTCTTTCGGTTGGTATGGTTTACTTTCTTAAACTGTGTTTTTTTCAGATTATGTGGTAGAATCAATGTTAAATACTAGTGTACTTGTGTCAAATATATCTGTTTATTTTTAAAAGTCCAGTTATTTCTTTGTAAATCTTATTACATAGCTGGTATGGAAGTCATACTGGGTAGTATGAGATATGCGACTGGCAATCTATCACTTTGTCTACAATTCATTAGGCTTCTTCTAGTTGTCTGCTTTTCCAGGGCTAACTTTGGTAGCACACTGTTTTAATTTTCCCAAATTAACTTTAGTAAATTACTCTGAGTTAAATTTTCCCTGACAGATTGCAATTGTACGTACATTCTCAACACTGGAAAATAAATCAATGACAGCCCTATTTGGGTAACTAACTTTTAATTTTATCTGTTATAATATTTCAAACAGCGTGTTTTCAAGGGTGAATTTTATTTCTAAAGAAAGATATGAGGTTCCTTCCAATTATAATGACCTACTTAAATTAAAATCTCTGTGGGCTAAGGGGAAAGGATGATAAATTTTTTTTAAGTTCTATACTAGACTAGAAGCTCTATGAAAGCAGAGGGACCATACCCATTTTCTCACTGCTCTATTCAATGTATATCTGACATTGACATCCATTGTAGAGCAAAGTGTACACAGTAGTATAAGTATACTCAGTATCCACTATATATATTTAATGTGTTAATGTGTTTATGAATGTTAGGATTTACCTCCATTGTAGGAATTATTACAAGAACAACAACAACAAAAACTCTTACCCGCTTGAAAGAAAATACTAAGAAAAGTAGATGAATTGAATGTTGAAAGAGTGCGTTTTTGCAATAAGTCTGGACTTTAGAACTCATTATGAGTAAAGTTAATTTATCCTACACTTTGATTGAAACAAAAAACAGAAGCTTCTTTTTGGACTTCCCTCACTTTTCTAGATTGAACTATGAAGTTTATGAAATCTTCCTTATGTATCATTAGACAATGAATTTTCTTTTTCACACTTGAAGATTTAAGAAAATAACTTTGCACTTCTTTTGAAAACTCAGAGAAAAGCTAAAATTTACCATTACTCCTGTGCTCACACACTATGACCTAGTTTGTTTAGGCCAATATAGATAAAACATGGGTTCTTGTCCCCTAAAGGCCAATTAGTTTTACATAATCCCAAATCTGTTCCCAAGCTAGAGCTACCATATACTCAGGTTAGCCATCCCAAATATGGATTTCATCACTCACCCAAATCACCAAGCACAGAAACTCAGAAAGGTAACTTAGCACAAAGTCATTCACACAATTGTAAAAGCAATTCAAGATGTACATCATCCATAACCTGTGCAAAAAAGATACATTTAGACATAAAGGAAAATAAATATTTTCAGTTGCGTTAATCAGCACAGAAGCAAAGCTTAAAAGATATGCTTTATAACTACCTTGGGATGAAATTCTAGTTACTTACAAGAGGGCCAGCTCCAATGACCAGATATCTCATTACTACCGTCTTCCTGGATTCCAGTAGGCGAGGACCAAGACTGGGCTTAGGAGAGAAGGGAAGACACCTGTGCATGTGGTTTTCTACAATGCCTATGATCCCACACCCAAACAGATTTGGAATTCAATACTGGACCTCACTTCACCGCTGTTAAGATGATAGTGCAGTATAAAATAGAGACGTACAAAATATATTTTAATGTATAAATACCTAGGAATCATAAATTAGAATTATACATTATTTTTGAATCTCATTAATGCTAACTCCCTAAAGCAGCAACTTAAATTTTCCTTTTTAAATGCACAGATTATGGCTTAGGACAGTGATTTGAGCTAGTGAGATACAGGCAGAGAAGTTAAAGAAATCTTAGGTTGCCTTATTGAGCAGGTGATGTGGCATAAGTCTAAAGGAGCTTCTCATAGCTCTAAAAAAAAGCTCTACAAGGGAGAAGGGTATAGACTAAAACACACTAAATTGAACCCAGAAATAGTGGTGACTGCCTTCTTTACCCAAAAGGCTCAATCACACAGGTATTTACAGGGAGTCTGGATTCCTGCCATGGAAGTGCAGAGTTCACGGCTAAAGAGATAATTGAAGCAGTATTAGTAATGAGAACAAGGGATCACCCTCATATGGAGAGCTTCCATCTCATGAATCTTGTACTCTGAGGCTAAGCACCACTCCCAAATCATCAAGCCAGTGTTTTTCTATAATAAATATTTTAAATTAGCTGCAAATGAGATTATTGTCACATTTCTGGTGCATTCACAGTTGCTAAATAATGATTTTGCTAGAGTTTGTAAAAGACAGTTTGACATAATCATGATTATGGGAGAAGAATGAAGTTGAATTTGGAGATTTAAAGAGAAGACAATCAGAAATGGAACACCAAGCCATTGAAAAGGCTATTCATTTCTCCGCTCTATCTCCCATGGCTTTCTTGAATTTCAAAGGAGTTTAAGAGGTAAAGCCACCTGGTCATTGGTGAAGGTCTGGTCGTTCATACCTGCAACTTGGTTTTCATCAAGTGGTTCTTATTTCTAAAACCAGTCATCCCTGTGGTACGGAGAACAGAGAGAATGTTTGTAAAATACTAATAGAGGATGGCAGGGCACTGAGTATTTTCATCTAACCTTCCACTCGAAAGTGCTTTTTGTTTTGTGAAAATTCTGTACCTCTTCCTCCCTTTGCTTTACAAAGTTCCTGTCACAAATCAATTATTTCATTTGTATTTCTTGGATCCATTTACCTTCTTATGTTTGGCTGAAATAAAAGAAAAAGTTGAGTGAGTAAATTTAAAGCAACACTTAAATTTTTCTTTGTAGTCTGTACAATTTTGTCAGTGAGTATTTCAATCACATGTGTGCACTTCAAACATCTCAACAGCACATTATTGTCTTTAAAATATTTTTCAATGAAGCTACCAATGACATCTGAGAGATTTGAATCAATGCTTAAATATGCCACATTGCGAATATGAATTAGGTGTTATATTTACTGATCGAGATTTATATTCCCTTTACTTATTTATAATCCATTAAAATCTTAAGGTATTTTACTGATGCATTATTTTTATCTTCAAAGAAAGCTTTGAATTTATTAACAAAATTATGCTTTAGACAGATTGGAAACCAATGAAAGTGCAAATTTCATCAATTTTCTCTATAAAGCACATGTAATTTTGCATATTTCTGAGAGATACTCTAAAGTCTTCAAACTTCACTTCTGACTATTGGATCTCTTCCTTTTTCTATTTGAAGTTTGAACAATTGTGTTCTTTCACCTGAGGAGCTTTTTTTGTTATTTCCATTGTTCCCCTTGGAAAGTTTTGTGTCAGTGTATAGTGTTTACACTGTTGTTATTTTCAAAAGTTTTTCTACATGAAAAGAATTAAAGGGTTCTTTCCTCTGACCATGAAGGTTAAACGCTGGACAAAATTCTTACCATAGGTTAATAGAGTAATTTCCGTGATTTCTACACTATCTGACAAAGCCTTGGTGATTTCAGATGCGTATCTCATAAAGCTGGAATATGAATTAACAGCTTCTCTGGATCTGTGTGCATTTTTCCATTGACAATTATTTTGTGCTACAGAGAGAGAAAAAGTCTTCTTTGGTGGGAGTTACTTTTGGAATCATTGAAGATCACAATTACTTCTGAACATTAATTAATTATTGATTTGAGTCAGGAGAACTTATCCCCCTACTCTCTTTGCAAGAAAAATTAACAATTATATTTTATACCATGTCTTTCTAGTTGTTTCTCCTTCACTGACAGAGGGATCATGTGACATTTCTAGGTTTGGTTTTTCTGTTAGTAACCTGTGTGTTATGTGTGATGTTATCTGTCTATACATCATCGAAGTATTTGTAACACTGGGAGGCAACTGGTTTAATGAAAAGGGTTGGTAGGAAGGGTCTTGTGTGGATGACCTTCCAAGGAAAGCCTTGCTCTGTGCCTACCCACACCATTCATGTAAGGTAATCCTGTCCCTGTGCATCTTTCTGGTGGTCATACTCCAGGGGCAACAGAGATGGCTCAGGGAGAACATCTGGGAGTCGACAGAGCAGCTCAGAAAATGAACTCAAGTGGTCTGACCACCAAAGGGCCTGGAGCAGCACAGACTCCGACAGTTCCAACCGCAATCTAAAGCCCGCCATGACCAAGACGGCGAGTTTTGGGGGCATCACGGTGCTGACCAGGGGTGACAGCACTTCCAGTACCAGGAGTACCGGGAAGCTGTCCAAAGCAGGTAGTTAGTACTGAATGTGTTTATGTCCTGTGGTATTTTTTTGGATTCTACACAAGCCATATGGTCACCATTCCCTCTTTCAGTTGACTGATAATGATAATATTAATCACAGGGATAGCTGGAAAGAAGGTACAGTTTAAATAGGCTACTGCCTCTTTCCAGTTATGTGCCTAGGTCAAGTTATTAACCTCTCCAAGCTTCAATTTTCTTATCTATAAAATGTAGGTTATGTAATGCTATTCAAACCCACCTCAGTAGACTTAGTGTTTAGGTATTTAAGTACTTAAGTTTACTTACCTAATTTAAATTTACTCAGTAAACTTAAGTTTAAATTGCATTATTTATATAAAAATGATTACCGTGGCACCTGCATTACAGTAACTACCTAGCAAAAGTTTGCTATTGCTTTTAAATTTAATAATATGAATTATTCCTTAAAAACACACTGTACGATAATTATAATATTAATAGCTTTTGTTCTTGCATTGGAAGGCTGTTAGTACGATCCTGGACCTTTTTTTTTATCCATCCTGTGCCTCTGTTTTCTTCACCTGATAAATAGAAATAATAATAGTACCTATATTGTAGAAATATTATGAAGACTAAAAGAGTCAGTATACACAAGGCAACTTGAATAATGTCTGGCAAGTTATAAGCTCCCAATAAACTCTATCCTTATTCATTTTTATTATTGCCATTTAATATTTGCACCCCTGCTTTGCAGATAAGACAGGTGAGTGTCAGAAAGGTTTAGAATTTCCAAGTTACCAGGTGCTTGTATCTTTTGTTCCAAGCGAAGCAAATAACGTGATTCTGAAGTAGGTTGTTCAAGTTTGCATGAACAGTCTTTGGAAGGTGAGTGATAATGAGAGATCTAGGAGAGCCATTAACTTGAAACAACTTTAAACTGATGGAAGCATACACCACGATGCTTACATGAGTCTGCAAAATGCACTCATGGTCTGCCATTTCTAGCTCTTCTGTCTCCCAAAGATTATTCTCTATTGTTTTTGAATTATTTTCGAATGTTCACAATTAAAATACTTCCTAAAATCTCAGGAAGGTGACAAATGACCATTCACTGGCACTCCATGAGCTGAAGTTTGCGATTTTAGTATGTAATTGTTTTGGCTTTGTTTTGGTTCTGTCCTAGAGAATCAAATACCCTGACACTCTCTTGGGTGGGGGGGTTGAGAGTTGTGATTCCGTCGTATGCTCTGGGTGACAGATTGCACAGGTGGAGCATTCAGGATCCTGAAGTGACAGGTGAGTGGGAGGCCAAGGCAGGAGTGGGATGAAGAACGGAGAACCCCAGTTAGAGTTTAGACACGGGCTGCCCTGGACTGTGGATATTTTCCCAATTAAACTTTACACTCATGTTAGGTCCTAGGGGTTCCCCACCTCCATGCAAAATCTGGGTTCATTTGCTGATGGTTTAACATAATTAGGTTGTTGACAAATTCTTCCTGAAACTTATCGCACATTTTTCTATATAAGGAGGAAGATAGCAGCATTTAGTTGCAGTCACTACATTATACACACACCCTGATTCTCAGAAAGATTCAGATGGGTTCACACTGCCTCTCTGCAATTTTTATTCACTAATTGGTGAGTTCTTGATTTCTTACTCTAATTAATTGCTCTCATATTCCACTATTGTAGCAACTGAAGTAAAAAAAATCCACTGTGGTACACTTGAGCTCTTGTAAACTAAGATAGGTTTAACAGTTTTAAATTTCCTTAAGATGCGAAAACCAAGTACTTTAAAATGGTGCACTTAAAAATTCCAGCACACCAAGAGAGCTCTTAAAATTTTTAAATTAATAGTCATTCTCCATGCACCAACCCCCAATCACTTCCAAAGCAAAGCTCTGTGGAAACATTTAAAACACTTCAAAATGTTAAAATGCCATGTTCTTTGAAGAATGATTAGAGATTGTAAGTGCTTCAGATTTTTTGTTCTTTTAATCTAAGTGTCTCCATTTGAAAACTTGTCAAAGTGCAGGCATGGAAAGGGAATAAAAACTTAAAGAAGATCAAGGTAGGATGTCAAAACAAACTTACAATTTCCCAAGATGGATTTATGAAGCAAAGCTGTCAGTTTTGCTGTCATGGAGCTTCACAAGAGCACCAGTTTTCAGTTTTCTACCTAATTGTTCACAGTGGAATTGCAAACTTTTTTTATGACCTTTTAGAAACCAAGTCTGGAGTTGTGACATTTAAGTTACTCTTCTCCTCCTCTAAGAACATAGATTCTAGCTTTAAATAGATAATAATGAGACTTTTTCCACGTTGGAAACACGTTTTCCTACATTTTGGAAGGAAGCATATTACCGAAGTATGAATGTACAAGCACGTTCTCTTGAGGCCTGGGCTGTCCACCAGATGCCCAGCATACATTTCTGGAGGCAGGTGATGTGATTGTATCCTCCTTACCGAAAGCACTTGAATGATACCTGCGCGGCAACCTCAGCTGTTTCTTGTTAACAGCAGTGTGGTTGAGAAATAAGAGTATGACATCTGTTGCTTACCACATTGGCCTAGCTATACTGTCACTATTGTTCCCCCATCTGGATCTTCAAAGCAGGGTTTCTCAACTTTAGCTCCATCAGAATCACCCAAAGGATTGGATAAATCCCAGATTGCAACACTCACCCACAGAGTTTCTGAGCCCGAAGGTCTCGGATGGGGCCTGAGAATTTGCGTTTCCAACAAGTTCCCAGTTGATGCCGAGCTGCTTGCCTGGGAACCACACTTCAAAAACAACTGCTCTAGAGAAATAAAATGTTCTTTTTGTTTGTTTGTTTTAATGATTTTAGGTGGTCTGGCTTGTTGTTTTCTGGATGCAGGGCTATTCCTGCTATTGTCACATTCCTTGCCTACATCCTGGAGTATTTTTTGATCCAATGCAAGACACCCCGTGTTTCTACCACATCCTTTTCTTTGTCTTTATCTTTATTACTACATTAATACATCCTGGACATTCTCTTGCTTCTTGTAATTTTGGAAGCTTTAGATTATTCTACTGAACACTGATCCCCTGAATCTGGAAATATTTTCTTGAATTATATAATTCAGAAATAAAACCTTTATGATTTGTGGTCCTCATAAAAGAAAAATTGCAGAAGATATTGCAGGCAAAAGAGAATTTATTCATTATTATTGCAACAGGGATCAAGACAATGATCTTTCTCTTTAGAGAGAGAACTGAGCCCCACTGAATCAAAAAGCAGGAGAGTCTTCAAGCACTGGGGTGAGCTAGTGGCAAAATTTTGGAGGACATTATAGAGGAAATTGGGTGATGTGATTAGGCTATATGTGCTTGCTAATTGGTACTGTGGAAGTTAGGCTCCTATCCTCCCACAGAAATTGAGAGATAGGGGCTCTATTTTTCATGACGATTAGATTTCAAACGGATGGCTCCCAGGTACTTAAGAAGGACCTTCCTGGATTGTAAAAGTGGCTAGAGGCTAGGAGATTTACATCTCAAAGGGGCATAAATGCTGTAAGGATAGGGAGGTGAGGAGCTTCTAGCCTAGAAGAAACCAATGAAAAGTTTGGTCAAGCTGAGGGGAACATTAAGGTCATCTTCCTTACCATTGCTCACCATTTAGTCTGGTACCTTATATTTTACAAAAGGGTATGTTGAGGTCTAAAGTAGCCACTTCCTGAAGAAAGCACAGCTAGTAAGTGGCAGAACTGGAATTAAAACCCAGTATCCTTCCTCCATGGGAATGTTTCCTCTGCTCCAAGGGAATCTGCCTATGTCCTTCCCCTTCTGCCCTGTCCTTTCCTGGTTTTTCATTTTGTTTTGCCTTGTGATCTCCTTTTCTATCTTTTATCATGTTTCCCAGTTTCTGTTTTTCTCTTGAGAGTTCACCTGAGTCTCTCACCCAGCCACTCAGATATCTTCTTTTATCTCCTCCCTGTGTCTACCCATTAGGGTTCAGCTTCAGTTTCTGAGCTTTCCACTGTGAGTAGCGTGGAATTTTCATCTAGTATCTCCTAAAACTTCGCACAGGCTTGGTCAGGGCCCTGGCCCCCATCTGGGCCTTGCTTAAATGATAAGAAGATGAACATGACCTATAGGCTTAGAGAGCCATCTGTGGAGTCAAGTTGCCTGGGTTTGAGTGCAGATTCTACCACACACTGAGTTTTGGGAAATTTATTTAACGTATCTGAAGATCAGTTCTCATCTTCAAAGTGAGACTGCTGTAAAAATTAGCTTAGACAACTCATGTAGAGAAAGTAGCACAGTGCTTGTCACATAGGCATACTATATAAATATTTATCATGGTTATCATTAAACCTCTGAAAAAAGGAAAGCAGAAATACTTTTCACTTTCAGGCATTCTAAATCTTAAAAGTTCTCAAATGTCAATTTCATTTTTAAAAAAATCTTTGAACACTTCTAATCCTGTGCCTTTTACTAGCCTTTGTGTTTTATCACAGACTTTAACAACACCGGCTATGTGTGGAATATGGCTCTCCCTGGCCTTGGTGATTGATATTCAAAGCCAATCAGAATGGCCAGTTACTAAATCCTGGCTGTATGTTCATTGCTGAGTCATCCTTTTGAAGAGGTTTGACTTTATTTTCATCTTTGCACATGCAGAGAATTTAAGCCAAATTTAGGTTTCCTTCCTTTCACCTGTGAAATCAAATCATTTACATAGTCTTCTCATTTCTCCTATTGACGCTGTTTCTTTTCCCCCAGGTAAGGGAAGGGTATACTATTATAAATCAGTGATTAATGGCCATCCTTCTAAAGCCAAAATTAAATTACTCTTTGGATTGGATTGTGACAATTCAGTCTGTCTGCATCAACCCATCCTTCCTAACACACACACACATGCCATCACTAGCTTACAGTTCAAATCTGAGTTAGGACGTGCTCCCTTGGCCCCAACTATTTTTCGGTGCCTAGCCCCTCAATCTGGAGATGAGCTGACTCATGTTTGTATAACATTAAATCCCTGGGTACAGGAGGTTTTGTTGAATTCTTTATGTTGTTGCTGTTGACTCTAGTGTCAAATGTGTAACGTAGCATCAAATTATACATAGCAGGTCCATAAATACACACTACAGTCTGCATTGGGAATATGACCACAGAGTCATAATTTCAGTGATACAGCCTCAAAACTATTATTAGCATTTTCAATATTCTTTTTACATTTTTTACTTTTTCTCCGCATGCCTTATTCAGAGCCCCATCAGCACTCTAAACCACTTCAATGGAGCATCCTGAATTGACATAAAACTATCGTTAGTAATAAGCAAGTCATGGGGAAAGCAGAGAAGATGCCCAACTGAGAACACTTGTGACAGGTCATGGTATATACATATGTACAATTTCAAGAGGCAATGTGGGGTCGTGGTTAAAGCTTGAGCTATAGATCAGTCTGCATAGACCAAATTCCAGCTCTGCCATTATCTAGCTATATGAGCTGACCTGAGTTACCTAACTTCCTTATGCATCAGTTTCCCTATCTGTAGAGGCAGTATTAGTTATTATTTAAGTGTTTATTCAAGTGCTCACACATACTAAGTTGTCAATAAATATTATCGTTCTCCTAAAAATTATCATGCTCTCCAATTGCCCCTCTTCTCTGCACTTACATGTTATATTCCTATCACTTATTTTAAAATAACTCCAGTTTAATTTAAGGGCATAATTTAGAATCTTGAAAATAGTGTTAGTGATGGATTATATATTTTGACTTTAACGATACATAAGAACATATTTTTAATAACATAATTAATGGTGTAGGCTGATGATTTAATCAACTTCGTGTACTACATTCTTGCAACCTATGATATTACCCAAGTAATCTATTAGTTTGAATTTGCAGTAATATAAATTTTACTTAGTGCATTTTCTCTTGGCTGCTCTGGGTAATACCTAGTGCCCAGGAGAGCTGTGGTTAAGGATACTAGGGCTGCTTGTCTCTTGCTGTAGTGAAATGCCAGTGAGTACCCAGTGGATATATTGGGATATGTTACTACTTTTGTCCATAATGGTGAGACAGAAGAGATGGTTAGATTCACCTTAGGGGCTTCTGCACGCTGTTCCTGTTACCCATGCGTTTGAAAATTTGGAATCCATAAACATCACAATTATTTTACTATTCTGTGTCATCTAAAGGATATTCAGTCATTATAAGGCCAAGCCCTCTTTGGTCCACCTTTTAGCCATATTAATAAGACTTCTTCAAATATGTAAAATTCAGTACAATATCATTAACACTTAAATATATTACATTAATAATAATACCCACCATCCATTTTATTCCTTGCTTTTCTTTCTTTCTCTCTTTCTCTCCTTCTCTCCTTCTCTCTTTCTCTCTTTCTCTCTTTCTCTCTCTCTTTCTTTTTTTCTTTCTTTTTGACGGAGTCTTGCTCTGTCACCTGGGCTGGAGTGAAGTGGCACCATCTCAGCTCACTGCAACCCCCGCCTCCCAGGTTCAAGCGACTCTCTTGCCTCAGCCTCCTGAGTAGCTGGGACTACAGGCACATGCTACCACGCCTGGCTAATTTTTTGTGTTTTTAGTAGAGATGGGGTTTTGCCATGTTGGCCAGGCGGGTCTCGATCTCCTGACCTTGTGATCCACCCGCCTCAGCCTCCCAAAGTGCTGGGATTACAGGCGTGAGCCACCGCGCCTGGCCCGTCTTTTTTGGTTGTTTGTTTAAATCGTTAATATATGAAGTTTCAGCTTTACACACAAAAATAATAACATTCAATGGTTTAAAGTTGCCCCTGGTCAGATGGTTAGAAAAAGTCAGAGTCCTGATTCGTCTGTCTCTCCCTGACACTCAATCACATTCTCCTAAACCATGCCACTCCTTAAAAGAGATCCTATTTGATTTTGAAATGTGTTTGCTCTTATACACTATGCTCCCAGGTCTTCTACTCACACATGAAGGTAACAGATTATTTATGACTAGGCCCCTTCAGACTTCAGCTGTATAGGTGTCAGAGAACCAGTACTTCAGAACCATGCACACAAACTTCATCTCTCAAGGCTCTTCCTTAAGGTGCAGTATCTTTAACCTCCATCTCAGTCTTTCTATTCATATTATTTCAGCTTAGTAAGACATTTCCATGGTACTAATTACTTGGGGATATACGACGGAGTTTTCAGGTACTGAGTTCAGAGCTTTAGGGCACCCTTTACCAGTTTATCACCCTAGTAGTTTGTGAAAAGGCTGAGAGAGAAAGTTCTCATTCTTAATTCTTCTTTTCCCGAAAAATTGACACATCTGAAAAATATGTAGCAAATATTTCAATAAAATATGAGGCCAAAATATGGGAGGGGCATTAGTTAATCTCATCCTACAGCAGGAGTCTCGAATTCTTTAATAATGCGTCACAGAAAAGTGAGCAGTTAGACTCAGATTGGTGCTTTCTCTCATCTCTGTATGTTGAATGATTTCTTGATTGTATCCCTATGCCAGGTTCTGAGTCTTCCAGCAGTGCAGGCTCCTCAGGATCGCTGTCCCGCACCCATCCACCTCTCCAGAGCACACCTCTCATCTCAGGCGTAGCAGCTGGCTCTCCAGGCTGTGTGCCTTATCCAGAGAATGGAATAGGGGGCCAGGTTGCTCCCAGCAGCACCAGCTACATCCTCCTTCCACTTGAAGCTGCAACAGGCATCCCGCCTGGAAGCATCCTTCTTAATCCACACACAGGTGAGTTACCACCTGCTTTATCAGGGATACAAGGCTTTCGGAAGTTTGTTCTTATGTTTGATCTCATGAATTTGTGAGCAGGTATTCTGAAAATTCCTGAACAGGAAAGCTAGTTGCATAAACTGTTATGAAGCATTTTTATTTAGAAAGGGCAGATTTATAGCAGTATCTATACCTCTATATTTATATCTTCCTATCAATATTTATAGTGATTTGTAGATATAGATACTTCCAGAAGCATCCACTTTTCTTTTTTCTTTTACTACGGTGTCTCTCATGCATGCTTAAGAGCTAAGATGAGAGAAAATGGTGTGATGAGTTGGGATATAGTAATTAAAACTTTGTGTTTCTCAGTCTAAATCCCCAATTAGCTGGTATTATGTCAAAAGGGTTTTTGCATCCAAGGATATTTCTGGAATTGAAGTATCAATTGAGATATATAGTGACCATTAACTCTAGAAGTTGCTTTTTAACCTTGGAACTTCAGCCAGCTCCTATGAAAGGAATAAGAAACAGTGGTGGTGAAGAGAATACAGAGAGAAAATTCTTGTGTATTTTAGAAACGTCAGGCTTACACTGATTTCGTTGGGGTTTAGAAAATTGTTCATGATTATAGTTTCTTCCACGATGAATGGCCATTGGTTCTTCAGTTTTGCATTTTTTGAGTGGGTCAGTTAACTTCCACATTGATTTCAAAAGACTGAGGGCTTTGAGATTCTCACATCAGCAAAAGAACTTGGGAACATCTGCTTATATGCGGGGAAAACTTCTCAACCTGGGGCATTTTTGTCTCTGTCGCCAAGGCCATTTGGCATTATCTGGAGACATTTTGATTATCATGATCTGGGGAGAGCAGGGCTGCTATTGGCACCCAGTAGGTAGAGTATAGAAATGCTGCTAAACAGCCCCCGACGCCTAGGACGGACTTCCACAGCAGAAGATTATCTGGAACAAAATGTCGGTGGTACCATGGCTGAGAATCCCTGGCTTACAAAGCTTGACATTGACTAGTCACTTCTTAGGACGTCTTTATTAGGGACTGGCAATAAATGGAGTTGTCTTGAAAGAGATCCGAAGTTTGGTTTAGATCATTCCAGACTATTTCTTCAATTAGCTAAACTCGAAAATGCAAAACTGGGTAAGCATCTCATAAAAGTGATCTGACTCAATCTTCTCACAAACATAGTGCTACTAGTAATTAGGAAATTCAGAGAAACATGAGAACTGTAGTAAAATAGTTACTTGAAAAATTGCCACATTTTCATAAAACAGATGGCACATTCCCAAGTCATGATGTTTGATTGAGACATATTGAAAATGCTATAAGCTTGAGGGAAGAAAGGCATAATCATTTTATTGAAAACCGTTTGAAAGCTTCAGATTAGATACTTCTAAGGAGGATTTTTAGATTGCTTGTATTTTATCTGGATTACTGTAAGCACTAGAAAGAAAATTAAAAGAAGACCAGGATCATATTCTTTACTTTGGACACGAATCAAAGTACTGTCTGACTTTGTTGGCTGAAATTCTTTCGCTTTTAATTGAGATAGAGGGCTTGCAGAAAAGAAACATTTTAACCACTTGTTTTGAGTGGTTTGTTTTAAGCAAAATTACAGAGTGTTTTGTAAAAGCTCAACAGAGTATTTTTAGGGTACAATGCAGGAATATTATTTCTAATGATAGCATAGTTGTGCATGTGTATGTGTATATTATCATCTATAATCTTGTTTACAGAAAAAAGAAACAGAATATTGTTTGATGCCAAGTCCCAATTCTTATTCATTGGACCGAGTCATTTAGAGCTGTTATCAAAATATCTCTTTTGTAAAAGGATCCCAACTAAGCAAAAGGATTTAACAACACTGTTGAACAGCTTCTCCATACATATTTTTCTGATCCGACAAATGCTAGATTTAAAATATCCTAAACCAAAAGGAAATCTATGCATATATTGTATACTATTTTTGAGCAGTGAGATGCAAGGTGAATTATATTTCCTCTTTTCTAGAATATATTTATTCTGTGAATTGAAAATATGCACATGTATGTGTATGTACATATATGTATTATATATAATGCATGTTATATGTATAGGTATATCTTTAGTATACATATGTGTGTGTGTGTACATGTATCTACCTATCCAATTTCTTATATGACTTTTACTGTTGAAACTAAAGGTTTGCCTCCTCTGGGCTAGAACTCATCTCCTTTTTCTGTCATTGCTGTGAATCTAGAAACTACACCTCTCACCCTTTTTAAAGTACCTTTCTGCCAAGTACACAACAGAAATACTTGGGTGTTAGGAACCAAGATCATACGACTATTTTGCTTCTCATTTGAACTGCTCTTGGACTCATTTGCTTGTTACCACCACACTTTCAAGCTCCTGTGCAGAGGAGCCATACTTAGTTATTTTATTTTATTTGTCGCTTGCCCAGAATGGATAAAAAGTCTCAGGCACTGTGCCGGTGCTCAATAATTACATCATTATTGCAGGAATATCTCCTACCCATTATATATGTGGGATGGATAACGGAGCAGTTTTTCAGCTAATGTCATATATTTGGAATGTGGTTCATGTGCAAAATTATAATTGATAAAACATCTGTTTTGAACAAGAATAAGACAAGTAATAATTTTAAAATACTAAGGTATCTGCCAATCATGTGCCTACTAAATGAAACGAAAATGAAACTTCCTTTGTCAGCACAATTGACTCGGCTCTTACTAAGTACTAAATATTTGGCACACTGAAATCAACCCACTCACATATACCCTTGCCGTTTCCCCAATATAACCATAACTTTTCATTTTGTCTGGCCTCAGACTCAACTTTCAACAGGCTCATTTCTAACTTAGGACCTCTTGCCTGTTCTTCCTTTGCTTTTCAGGCATCTGGATGAGTGAGGTGTCACAGAGGCTGTTTTTCAAAGTTTTCCCTGTATAACATTTTCATTCTTGCAAGGCAAGCCTGGAATCTTGGGTTTGGTCTTCCTCTGGTTGTCTTGGACTCAGCCTCCTTTTGGAAATTTTTAGCAGAAAGCTCAGCTTTGTTGGGCTATTTTACTTCAACTCAGTGCAATCCAGAAATGCCAACAGGCATTGGCATCCCTCAAAAACTTGTTAATGTTCATATATGTTATTTTGATATTTTGCTTGGCCGTTATCTGGTGCAAGTTCAAGACTGTGTTATGTAAGGTCATGTCATTTGCAGGGACTTCACTTTGGGGAGCCTTTTAGAGCTGTTGTCTTTCAAACGCTTCCGATGGACTTCCATAACTCGATACTTTTATTTTTATCAGGACTTCTAGCATCTATTAATCCAAACTTCTTACACTTTTTCTATTAGATGAATCATGAATTTTGTGTTCTGTTTATAAATGTATCTTTGCAAGGTCTAAGTTAATCCTTGTCTACCCATAATCAGTAGCTCCCTTATAATTTGACTATCACCTTCTAAAGACTAGGAAAAGAAAATCTCTTTCTCTCACCCCTTCTCTCTCTTTTTAAATAGTTACCCTTCTTGACGGAAGGGTAAATTCAGAAATACTTTTGTATTAGAAACCAAGAGCATGTGATTTCTTCACTTCTTGTGTGAATTGCCCTTAGTCCATTTCCTTGTTACCAATACATGTAGAAGCTTCGTGTGAGGAGGGTCCATGCTTAGTTATTTTTTATTTGCTTTTTTTTTTTTTTTTTTTTTTTTTGCTTTCCTGAAATTGATGGCAAGGTCTTAGGCACTGTGCAGGTGCTCAATAATTACGTTATTATTGAAATAATATCTACTACCCATTATTCATGTTGATGTGGATAGTAGAGCAGTTTTTCACCTAATGTCGTATATTGGAGAGGAATGAGCATTCTGCATTTAATCCTTTTCTCTGTGCCTGCTCTGCATTCTCTGCCCTGGCTTATTTCTGTCAATGCACTCTCCTCACCTATGCCAGCACCCATGCCAAGGCCTGCTGAGCGTGCTTGTGCAGTTTCTGACATGAAAACCTCCTCTAGGCTAACTAGGCCGAGGGCCAGCCAGTCCTTTTTTCCTCTTTAGTCTTCAGCAGCTGTCATTCAAACTAATTGCTTGTATTCAGTGTAATTGCATCTGGATTGGTAGAAATCCTAGAATATAGAGAGGCTGTCATTGCCTGAATTGAAAACCAATCGTCACCTATCCCGGGTCCCTTAGGAAATTGCTTTGTTCTGTTCTCTAGCATCCATCTTCTTTCATGTTTCTCAGTTCTTGCCATCTCTCCTTGGCGAGCATAAAAATCAATCTTTTGTACTCCCTTCTCTTTCCAGAAGAACCTGCCATCTCTCTCTACTTAAGTGAATCCTTAGTGCTTTTTATGTGCAATTATTTAGAAACAGCTCCTTCTTCTAGCCCACTGCATATTAATCATATTTCAAATGGAGCATCTAGAATTTATCAAAAGACACATGAATGTTTTGGGATTATGTTTTAAAATTCTAGTTATGATCAGTTTTTCATACTTCCTTAGTTTTCATTGGGGTAAATCAAAACCATACAGAAATATAGTAAAAAAATATAGTAAAAATCCTTTCTTTTTCTTTGCATTGTGCATGTTCATGTGTATGTGTGTGTGTGCGTGTGCGTGTGTGTGTGTGTGTGTGTGTGTGTGCACAGCATGAGACTTATTTTGAAATAATTCCAGATGGAGTTGTATGCCTGTCTTTGTGATTTTGTTTTTAAGTTAAGTACCTAGAATTTTTGTCTTATCTTTTTGAAATATAGGACAAATGAAACACAGGAAAATTAAACATTAGAACACTAAATGGGCTGATAGATTTTTTAATATTGAGCTTTTAAAATTCATTTTTCAAATGGTTGATTTGGGAGGAGAATGGGTTGCAGTTTTGAAGCTAGAGGAGAGCTAGTTTTCAAAAAGAACATTAATTTAAAACAATAAAATGCATCTACGTGATAGGAAAACAAGTGCCTGGAAAATGAAGAACATAAAAAAAGAGAGAGCAAGACCAAACAGTTGATTTTGTCACTGTTTTGCAAATATAATTCTGGCACATTTGCTTCCCCATCACAGCACATTATTGTTGGTTATGAAACTGATCAGGATTTAGATGTGTTTCTGAATATGCAACATTTAAAGTTTCTTGTTACAAACACACAAATATATTTTGTGCTAATTGTCAAAATTTGTGCTAATAATGGGGAATACTAACCTCTGGTTACTGTTCCTAAGTGATCTGAAGTCAAGGCTTTTGCTCTCTACGAGTGAGCATGTTGTTTGGCCTTACCACAATCTCAGCATTTCCCTCCCCAACTTACTCCATTTTACTTTCTTAATTTATTGAACTATACAGTATATAGGAGAAGTGCATGACCTATGCACATCTGAAGTCCAGACCTTAATAAATTTTTGCATATGTGAAAATTAGTGTAAACTTCACTCAGAATAACACCCAGAGTATATCTAGTCTTCCTTTCGGTTTCCTCAGGCTCTCCCAGAGGTACTACTATTCTGACTTCTGTTACCGTTGATTAGTTTTCCTTGATCTTGTAGGTAATAAATGAGATTTCACAGTAGATGCCCTTTTGTGACTGATTTCCTTTATTTACAATATTCGCTTAGTTAATTAGCTTAGTTCCCATGTTATAACAGTCTGTTCTTGTATGAATATCATATGTACTTTTTTTCACTAGAACATTTCATTTTCTCTGGGTCAGTTTTTAAATTCTTTACCTGTCTTCCTTTTTTTTTTTTTTTTTTTTTTTTTTTTTTTTTGACAGGGTCTCACTCTGTCACCCAGGCTGGAGTGCAGTGGCATGATCTTGGCTCACTGCAACCTCCCTCCTGGGCTCCAGTGATCCTCCCACCTCAGCCTCCTGTGAAACCACAGGTGTGCACCACCATGTCCAGCTAATTTTTTGTATTTTTTTTTTAGAGACAAGGCTTTCACCCTGTTGCCCAGGCTGGTCTTGAACTCCTGAGCTCAAATAATCTACCCACTTTGGCCTCCCAAAGTGCTGGGATCATAGGCATGAGCCACCATGCCTGGTCCTTGCTCCCTTTTGTTGCAAATTTTTCTCATGTGACTGAAGATCCTTAGTTGTTCTTTATTTATATTGTTGACGAATAAAGCTGTTGTTCTTTTCTCTGCCATCACACGCTTCTTACCCTGGATAAGAATACTCATGCAAGCCTTGTGTATCAGAACAATGTATGGATTGAGATGCTTTAGAATATGTGCTAGGGAAGAGCTCAGCATGCTGCCTCCACCAGCTCCCTTATGCCACGATAAGGAGGACCTTCCACTGAAATATTGACCCCATCCTGGGAGTCCCATTGTCTCTAGGTATTTTGCTCAGATTCCTAGAGAATATTTCTGTGACTTCAACTTGTAAACAAATATTCCTACTGCTCCTTTTCCAATAAGGTTACAGGATTTACTGAAAAGGGAAGAGAAGACTCACAAGTAGTTCTATGAACAGTTTGCCAATCCATTTCCCCATGTTCTGATGCTTCTCATTATTTATCTGTCAGTACTGGGTGTTACTTTACCTTGAAACACATCCTTCACCTCATCTGACTTCTCATTCATTGATTAATAATTTTCAGTTACGACACTTTTTTTTTTCATCATTACCCAGTTGTTCCATGTACTCATTATGTAAAATTGGATAATTCACTGCAGTTATTTGGCATAATGGAAAGTGAATAGACTTTGAAGTCTTACTGACCAGGGTCATTTTCTAGTTCTCTCATTTACTGTTTTTTATATTTTTGAATAAGTTGCTTGGTCCCCCCGAGTCCTAATTTTCTTTAAAGTGGAAATGAGAATACACATCTGCAGGTTGTTAGGAGAGCTAAGATCATACACGTAAGGTGCCTGTTACTGTGCTTGCCACATGGAAAATCAGTTTGTTCTCTCCTTTACACTCCCACACCCCCTCCTTTACTGCACTTTACTCTTCTCCTTTCAGCTTTGTATTCCCATAATTTTTCCAGGAAGGGGACTTCATTTTCTCTTCTGAAAAGCAGAGAAATGATACCTTTCTTCCTCACAGGAATTGTAATGAGGCTCAAATGATGCTATTTTGTACACTGCAAAATACTCCTCGAAGACAAAGCAATACTATGATGAATAGCAGTATTAATAATAGCAAACCATGCCATCATTTTATAAGGAAAAGAATGTATATTAGCTTTCCCATTACAAGATTATTCTGTGATGTACTACGTTTAGAATCTAAAACCCCGGGTATCCTTGCTTATGTCTATTTCAAGAAATGAGTGAATGGATGTGTTATGTTACATTGTATATTTATTGGAAGAACTGATAATGATTCTGAATTGGTGACAAGGCTTAGTAGCGGCAAAATAAATGTATTGGTAAATAACTTGTGACTGAATGTAGCCGGAGGTGTGTAACTAGAAAGCAGTCGTTACCCTTCAGTGTATGTTATCTCACTAATGGCTGTGAGGTGCAGCACAGCAAAACATCTAGCTTTGTAAAGATTGCTTCTCCACAGGCCTCTCCACTGGGTACCTCCATCCACAGATACATTTAGCTTTGGCAAAGCTCCCTGAAGGTTGTCGATTTATTTGCCGCTTCTTAAATTGCTATGGGCTCCCACTGTCACCTAGCTTAAGCTATGGGTCACAAACAGTAAGGCCTTCACACTGGTGAAGGTTTTAGGGTCTTACATGTCCACTGCCCTGCCCCTTTACCTTAGGTTACTTTTTGAGTGTCTAACAGAGTGATTCTTTATGTCATAGGAGAGATTGAGAAGCTTACCTGGACTAAGCTCTGATTCCATTGCAGGCCAGCCCTTTGTGAATCCCGATGGAACTCCTGCAATATACAATCCACCCAGCAGTCAGCAGCCCCTGCGAAGCGCCATGGTGGGGCAGTCCCAGCAGCAGCCGCCACAGCAGCAGCCCTCCCCGCAGCCCCAGCAGCAGGTCCAGCCACCACAGCCACAGATGGCAGGCCCTCTGGTCTCTCAGGTAAGGGGCTGATTGGAAGGCCGGGAAGGGAAGTACCCTGAGATGAAGGCTGCATAGTCCTCAGAGCAGCACTGAATCAGGGAGAAGGGTATATTTTACACTCAAGTCTCATAAATAAAACCTGACAGCACAGAGTTCTTTGCAGATTGACAGGATTTTATCTGGATCCTTAAGTTTAGATAGAGTCGAGTGCCCCATCCAGTAACTTGCAAGTTGAAGGCACGAAAGTAGGGAGAATAAATGATTTTTTCTTAGGTCTAAATGTCCTTTTTTAAATGTATGGAGAAGCCTCTGTCAGAGACTGAACTCTAGGTCTTTGCATCATCTTCCTCCCCCATTCCCATCACAAATCAAATGCTCATATCTGCAAAGAGTCAATATTGAATTCTTCATCAATGGGAAGAACAGAAATCAGTCAATTTCAAGGAGGACTGGCTGTTCCTACAAACTCCTCTTAGAGAGTTGCGGAGCCACCCTCCTTTGCTAGGAAGACACATAGATGTGTCCATAGAAACCCAAAGTATCTCAGGTAGGCTGCCAGAGTGAAACTCATTTTAAATTTGTGATATTACTTATTTGTTTTGGGGAAATATTTTCAGACCCAGAGGATCTAACCAACAATATCAAACGTACATCAGTAACTTCTTAAAGAAATAATCACTAAGTGCAAATAAGCCTCCCTCAAGTATGTCTGGCTCTGGTCTTTCAGAACCTTGACTTTTCTTTGGTGGCTAGTTGTCCCCTCTGGAGCACACTGAACCTCAACAGCCTCTGAAGGACAGTGGTGTACATCTTGTGAGATTTCAACCCCAGTGCTTTTCTGTCACCTGATCGATTTTTTCTTTCCCCCAGTCTGTCCAGGGACTGCAGGCTTCCTCCCAGTCAGTGCAATATCCGGCAGTCTCTTTTCCTCCCCAGCACCTCCTGCCTGTGTCTCCAACGCAGCACTTTCCCATGGTACTGTATTATGTGTATATGACATTTTCCCCTAGGAGAGCATCTTCACTGATTTTAGTACCTTTTTGTGTGCCACTGGCTGACACTGAGTGGGTGCCTGGGCTGACTGTGAAGGGGTATGTGTGAATGTCTCATTTCTGAATATTACAGCCCATCTCTGCAAAACAATGGTTTCCTTTCTGTCATCTTTCTGTCCCATGCTGGGTGCTTCTGTGGTCTGGTACCCTCTTAAGAATATACCAGCTAAGCAGGAACTGAATGCCTTCAGAGTTAGAAATCAGGAACAGAAAGGTACAGGAACTTTGCATGATGGTTTGGGAAAGATCTCAAAGCTGGTGTTGGGATGGGAACCATTATCACCCTATGCTCCTGATGTAGGTGTCCCTGGGATTCCAATCTCCCAATTTTCTTTCATTTTTCCCTCAAGTCACTAGGTCACTTCGAACAACAGATTAAAGGATGAGCATTGCTCCTAAATTTCAGATCAGGCCGGTGAACAAATACTCCCTCATATAGTCATGTAATCCCACCCAGCCTGTTGGCGATACTGGTCCTGGCTCCATCTTTGCAGCAGCACTGGGGGTGATGAGTGTGGTTGGTTCTGCCTTAGGGGTGTTCTGGAGAGGCAAATTCTGTGGTTTCTGCTGGGAAGACAAGCTGACCCTTCGGGACAGAACATCAAGCCCTCCTTGTGTGCAACACCATCCTGAGGAGCCTGTGCCTTCAGTGGAAAAATAATAATTTGTTTCCATTGCAAGAGAAATATTTGGATCAAAATTGTTGCCATCTCTGACTCTTGGGATGATTAAAACCTGATTTGTCATGTTGTGTTCTCTTGTTATGTTTTGGCTGAAGAATTATTTTATTTTGTTTTTTCCAAATTGTACTTCCTGTCTCTCCCACAACTCCAAGAATATGTCCTGTGTGTCTGCCTCAGAGTGCCTCTTTTATTACCAAGCTGATCCTGCAAATTCCCTCGTTCATTTCCGTGACTTGCAGCGAGACGACGTGGCAACACAGTTTGGCCAGATGACCCTGAGCCGGCAGTCCTCGGGGGAGACTCCTGAACCCCCATCAGGTCCTGTCTACCCGTCCTCCCTTATGCCACAGCCGGCCCAGCAGCACAGCTATGTCATCGCTTCTACAGGCCAGCAGCTTCCTACAGGAGGATTTTCAGGCTCTGGCCCTCCCATCTCCCAGCAGGTCCTCCAGCCCCCTGCCTCACCACAGGGATTTGTGCAACAGCCTCCGCCTGCACAGGTAGGTGTGCTTCCTCATGCCTGTGACCTACAGCTGATTTCTCATGCATTTTGACCTTTATCTTTCTATGTAGAATATAACCAGATTCAATTCCTCCTCCCTTTCTAGTCTATATTAATATTCCTCACCAACAGGAAGTAGTGTATTTTTTCATGCATCAGTTGTTTGAAGTTATAGGGCTCAGAAAGTGAGTTGAATGAAACTGATCCAAGTGCCCATGAAAACCACAGGGGAATATCCCATTTTCCAGGCTGCTGGTACAGGGACCATAAGAAAGCATTCTCTCCCATGTGATATCCTGCTCAGGGGATTGCCCAGGAAGGAAAAGCCATGGGGAAGGGAAAGGTCTGCACCTAGGGGACTTTCAACACTCTCTTGCTGCTGCTCCAAAACTGTGTTCTTTCCTTTCTTATCAATTCACAAGCATTTTCTGGGGCTAATCTGCTGCTCCAGGCAGGAGCTCTTCTATGAATATAAAGGAGGAAGGTAAGCTGATATCCATGGTCCTTTTCTCTCCCTAAGGGGAAGCAGAGCTCACACGTCTCTCACAGGTAGCCATTAATCATATTTAATTGACTTGAGCATGTAAGACACCACAGATCACTGATTTTTACTGTCTTCTCAAAGACTGATTATGTGTTACTGTTCACCACCAAACATCTCTGGTGCTCTCTTGGGCATCCCTTGCAGAATATTAGAAGTGATTACTGTCAAGATATAAAATGCACAGAGGCATTTTCTGGTCCATTTTCAAGGCACACAGATCCCAAGAAAATTCCATCCTAATTATGAAGTATTGCATGGAAAGAGCTGTTTAAAGTGCAGTGTCACCTTCGTATCATTTGTTTCACTGCCTTAACATCTTGAAAAAATTATTTTCTTTTCAAGCCGCACAAAACCCTCTACCATGAAATAATTGTCACTAAATTGTTCATTTTATTTTGAGTGATTAATTAATAGTTCCTCTTCAGTTGCCTTCTCTGTAATATTTCTTCACAAGTGGGATCTTAAAAGATGCGTAAAATAAGTTTAAGTTACAGGAGGAAGGGTTTCATTAATGTATATATACTTTTACCAATAAATTAATAACTTCGAACTTAATTATTGGGAAAAAATAATTTAGCTCTTTTGGCCTAAAAAGTATTTAAGTGTCCTTACTAATTTCTGCTGTCAAACAAAATGTAAGCAGAATGTTTAATTAAAGATCTTTAAATAAATAAATAAATAAATAAAATTTAGCCAGGCTTGGTGGCTCAGACCTTTAACTCCAGCACTTTGGGGGGCTGAAGCAAAAGGACTACTTGATCCTGGGAGTTTGAGACCAGCCTGGACAGTACAGGGAGACTGCATCTCTGCAAAAAAATTTTAAAAGTAGAGCTGAGTGTCGTGGCACATTCTTGTGGTCCCACCAATTTAGGAGGCTGAGGTGGGAGAATCGCTTGAGCCTGGGATGTCAAGACTGCAATGAGCCGTGATGATGTCTCCGCACTCCAGCCTACGAAACAATGCAGGACCCTATCTCAAGAAATGAAATAAATGAATGAATAAATAAATAAATAAATAAATATTTTAATAGGAAAGTCTTTCTTCACGGAAGGGATTTCAATATTAATCCGCTGCAGAAACAAAAGCAATTCATAACCCCTGTTGTGTCTGTGACAGAAATACTTTCATTCCTTCTTTAATGAGTTTTATGAAAGATAGAAAGAGAGGGAGACAAAACAGGTGTCCATGGTTCATAATCGGTCTAGACATTTAGGAAATTCTTTTTGAAGAATCACAGATAAAGGTATAGGCTATAACCCATTGTAACTTTCAATTTAGTAAACATTTTAAAATCTGATTACCCAACTATGGAACAATGAAAATAACTTAGTTCAGATTCAGCCCACAACCATATGTGTAAATATGTTAAATTTCTGCAGAAAATGAATCTATTTAATAAATGTAAAGTTCAATTTCATCTGACTCATCATGTATGGTTTCTAAATGCCCGCTGGAAAGGTGAAGTGAAAAGCACATGGACGAGACAAAGAGGGATTTGAAGAAGGGAAATGAGGGAAGTGCATATTTTTTATAGTTTCTTCTTTCTTTTCTCTTCGAATCCACTCATTTTTTGGATTCTCCATATTTTAACACGATTGGTTGAAAATATACATTTTCATCCTTTGGGGCTATTCTTACTCTTTTCTCCCTTCACCTCTCTCCTTTCAAACCTTTCGTACTGATCTTTTAAAAGATTGCCATTAACCTGGCTTTCTTTCCATCCTCTCTGAGAGAGGATAAGGATAAACCAAGAGCTTATTTGCTTCATCCGGTTGGCGATCATCATTCCTAAGAGCTGACCAAAGCGCCACCTTGGAGTGGCGCTGGATACAAGTAGCCAAATCTCTAGCACAGCTTGCAAAGGTATCACAGAAGCTATGTCTGGAAAAAGAACAATAACAAAACAAACAACAACAAAAGTTGAGCTTAAAATTTTTTCCATGCAGTTGTACTTTTATTGTAACCATTAGTGCTCATCACAAACATGTGTAAGTATAAATTCCTTCATCCCTGAGGATATTTTATGTTTTATATCGAACATAAGAAAGGAGATCAAGGAATAGCTATCACATTCATGAGCTTACATTTAATCAAGACTCAGTCTTTTCTAAAGGAGCAAAATGCTATTTCCTAAAAAACACATAAATGCTGACAAATAAATTAGATGATAGTTGTTCTTATTTTTAATATGGGTAGGCATCTGATGCATTTTGCTAGTCATCTTTAACAGCACCAGAATTTGCCAGAGCATGGCTAAATGCCATTATTACTCCAGAATTATTTGTTTTTTATTGTTATAAGCTGCCTGACCAAAAAAGAGAAGTAGTAAGAGCGAATCACTATAAGCAATGTGTACAATAACTTAGTTACCAGATACTGACCCAAGATTGCTTTAGAATCACTCAGCCTCTTGCCCTTGAATATCCATATGTTATGTAGCCACAGTTACAATTCATCATGATTCCATGAAATTGCAGAGCTACAGGTTCATACAGATTAAGTTATATTTTGTTCCCACTTTATCCTCAGGCAGTAAAATATGGTACATATGTTTCAACAGCAATATTGAAATAGAAAAGTGTTTCCTATTTGATCTGAGCAAATCAGAAAACAAAATAACCATGAAAATCACAGTTCTCAAATAATTGGCTTGTAATTTTATTCTATGTATATAATGTTTGTCGGCGGTCTACCGGGATACCTCAGTTGTCGTTTTAGAGAATATGATAGGCACAAACTCAGAAACACAGAGATGGAAAATAATTAACAAGATTAATAAGAAAGTGACCTTAATATAAATGAACTGAGCCAGGCAAAGAAGTCTATCAGATCAGGAAACATTTCATTTGGATCATGATTAAATAGTCAGAATACTTTCATTCCTTCTCAGTCATAAGAAAGTTAAGAAGGTAGCATAAACCATATTTTTTAAATCATATTTCCCCTTTTAGATTGAACAGACTTTTTTGAATAGTGGTATGTACCAATCATTCTGCAATGTGCTTTGAGAGACTGCTGTATTTCATAATTGCATTCTCTGCTCCTTTTAGGCTACAAATCAGCAGTTTTCATGTTTTACCCCTGTTTCCATTAGAAAAGCAACTCAAGTTAGATATAATATTTTAAATGTAGTTTTTTGTTGTTGATGATAACTGTTTCACTCTCTCGTTTCATCTAAAAAGCACAAAAGTCTTGCTTTAAAACAACCATTGTAGGATCACGACTAGGTCAGCAATTGAGCAGGATTTATCACAGATGGCTCATCTCTGTTCCATATGACTGGGGTGACTTGACTAGGGCTACACTCCTATGCCTGGAACTAGAGGGTAACCAGTCAATTGGGGGTACCTGTGTTCCCCACAGGGCCTCTTTCTGCAGCAGAATAGTCTGGACTTCTTTGTCTTTTGGCTGGGTTCCGTGCCTACAGATGTGGAAGCTGCAAGTCTTCTTTAGGATCAGGCTTGAAAGTCTCAGACATCATTTCTGCCTCCTGGCATTGGTAAAAGAAAGTCACAGAACCAGCTCAGATTTAAGGTTTGGGAAATGGATTTTGCCTCTTTACGGGAGAAGTAGCATGCCCATACACATAGGCATAGGAGAAGTTTGTGGTGGCCATCTTCACAACCTACCACAATCATAAGATGAAAACATATTTAATGTTTAAAAATTCTCATTATCTACGTTCTCATTCTCGCTTTCTTCCTCCTTTCTTCCACAGATGCCTGTATATTATTATCCATCTGGTCAGTACCCTACCTCAACCACACAACAGTACCGGCCCATGGCCTCGGTTCAGTACAACGCTCAGAGAAGTCAGATGCCACAGACAGCACAGCAAGCAGGTACTCAGAATCTGTTTCCATTTTCTTCTCAACCCAGTTATTTTTGCTGGTGAATCTTGTACTCTTTGGATGAGTGTCCAAGCTTGGCAATTTATATCGGCGCATTTCCTCTACCCAGAGAAGATAACAAAGCATTTGATTGACTCTATGTGGAAAAGTAGTAGGTGCAAGAAGGCGAAGCATATGTGAGACTAGCATCCCTGGCATGCATGCTAAACAGCCTCCATAAATTATGTTTTGATCCTTCTTCTGTCAAAGCAGAAAGTCAACCACATCCGTACCTTTCTAGTTCATACTTTCTTTTAATTTTTTTTTTCTTTTCAATTTGAAGAGAGTGCTTCCCCTGTTCTTAAGGGTAGGGAACCAAATTAGGTTGTTTCAATATCGTGCTAAAAGATACTGCCTTTAGAAGAAGGCTAGTGACAATGCAGCGTGTCTCAGTGGAACTCTGACTCCATGGTTCACTTTCCTGATGGCCACATGCCTCCTGCCTAGAGCCCGGCAGCCACTGTGCAGTGGGAAGGGGGGCCGATACACTGTACGAGAGTGAGTAGCAGGTCTCACAGTGAACCGGTCTCTTTCCCTACTGTGTCACACTCCTAATGGAATGCCGTTACCCAGAGAGCAGCAGGAACCCGACAGGGCTGAGTGACTTGTGCTAGGGAGAGGTTTGTGTCATTCCTGCTGGCCAAACTGCAAGAAAAACTGCTAATTGTCATGCTGAAGACCGCCTGATGGGGAGACTCTGCCTTCCGTAAGTAGGTCATGTAAAGAGCACGTGCTCCTTGCTGCAGCTCATAGAGGCCTGCTCCGTGATCTGATTGCTACACTGAATCTATGTTATGCATATGGAGTGTATACAGATCCATGTATGTAATATATACACAATATGTACCATTTTTATAAGCTATGAAAAAAGTGCAGTGCTTGCCAAGGATTAGCACCAATCACAGACACCCGAAGAATACTAATGCTGACACTGCTAGCAACCTGTCTGGTTGGAGAAAGAATTAAATTCCCCTGTATTGTGGATGGCTGCATGTTCTTTGGTTTATCTCATGGCCTATTTAAAGTCTGTGGGAGAAGAATTAGAGAAACCTGTATCTTCCAGCCAGATTTTGTCTTGTTTCAGCACTGTATTAGTTTGGGGAAGAATATATTTGACCTCTGAATTGACTGTAGACTTTTACAGTGTTTTGAGGACACTAAAGGGTTTCAAATAACTATTTATTTTAAGAAAATCACTTGGCAATATTTTCTTTGATTTGGGGAAAATGTTATTATCTTTATCATTTTCGTGGTAACTGTGCTATCAGTTTAGATACCTGCTGTAGAAATGTGCTGCTTGCATTCTGGACTATCTTATTTTATGCTAATGTTAATTAAAGGGTTAATTTACCATCTTGAGCATCTTGGTGTAGAGGCTATGGGGAAGTTTTCTTCTTGGTTTCCAATGCCTTTAGAAGAAGAAGATGCAGATATCTAATTACAATGATTTGTATTAGGTTTGGTGCCATTGTGTGGCAACTTCAAAAGAGATTATTTCAGTCTTGTGGTAGAGTGTCATCATACAAAGAAATGCAGTTACAAACTGTGCTGGAATCCACTAAACCCATAAACTCTAGATCTATGGGAGGGGATGAGAAAGTTGGATGAATATCATAACTGGGCAACAGAATTAGATTTCAAAAGAGTTTAGGCCTCCCCCACTGACTTCTACAATGCTTTTTCTCCTCTTCACTAACTTCATTAGCGGATGTCAGAACAAGAGGCAATATATGAGACATTTTTTACTCTTTAATAAAACACTATGGGAGAATTTAGGGACGTGGAAACACCCTCCCCCATTCAGTTAGAGACCTAACTGGCTCCAACTACATTCTATGGCAACCTGGTGGCTTTGGTTGGTCACATTCTCCCACATCACCACAAAAATGACACCCCCAAGGCGAGATAATGACCCTGTAATGAGAAGAGTGCACTCTAGAGAAGCGTCAAGCTCAATAGAGAAGCAAGGCAGTGCCTAGGGTGTCAAGGAAGTGAGTGCCAGGTAATGTGACCTGTACAGAGTGAGGAGGTGAGAAAAGTGAAATGATCATATACAGTATTGTCCCCAGAAATGATGGCATTAGTACACACATGCAGACTGAGACCTTTGGGCTCTTAGTTTTTGTGACCACCACATTGGATACCTGGTCTAAAAAGCCCAACACAGTTTCCACCACAGTGATGAATGTACCCACTATTTGGGAAAGCAGATGGTGTTCCCTGACCTTACACAGAATCGCTTCTGCTAATAAAATCCAAGTAACCAGTCCACACAGTGGCTCTTTGAAAGTGCACAGGGACTCTGGGTCCTACAGCTGGGAGGCCTTTTGTTGAGCCTAGGGAGGCTAATAGAAACTTTCCAAATGGACCTGGCAGTCATTTGTGAGAGCAACTCTATGTGGATGGACTATCTCATAGAGGAAAGAGCCTCTTCAGATAACTACACAAGTTATATTTTCTGGAGGAACTAGAAGATAAGCCTTCTCCATCTTTAAGTCAAACTATGGGCTACGATCAGCATGTCACCCTCCCACAGTGATGTTTTGGCTTGTTCTTCCTCCTGTCTCCTGCAGCTGTGTGTCTTCAGATCTGACCCTCTTCCATCTTCATCTGATACTGACACCAGATTGTGTCATAACATCCTCAGGTATCATGTGGTTAAATATTAGAGTGAGACAGAATTATGTCAGTTAAAGCCAAATGAGATTTTAATCTGAATTTGCTTCTTGGCACTGTTCTTAACCCTTATTTAATTGCAGTAAAAAGCCTCTCTTCCTTCTCCTACATTTTTGCCAGAATTGCAATCTCTGTCAGTTACTACATCTTTCCTAGGACTTAAAACTCTACACAGTGAATTTTTGTAAAGTGAACTGGACACTATACTATTGATTAAATAGGACACCTGAGTTCCCCTGTGACACAGTAGGGAGACATAAGTTCTTTATCCTGGTGATTTTGTACTCTTCATCCGATCAGCACATGGTAAAAGGTTCTAAACATGTGGAAGAGGAAGCCTGTGTTGGTGGTGATTATAAATAAAGAGTACTAATGTTGGGGCCAGGTGTGGTGGCTCACACCTACAATCCCAGCACTTTGGGAGGCTGAGACAGGTGGATCACCTGAGGTCAGGAGCTCGAGACCGGCCTGACTAACATGGTGAAACCCTATCTCTACTAAAAAAAAAATACAAAAATTAGCCGGGCGTGGTGGCGGGTGCCGTAATCCCAGCTACTTGGGGAGGCTGAGGCAGGAGAATCGCTTGAACCTGGGAGGTAGAGGTGGCAGTGAGCCGAGATCACGCCGTTGCACTCCAAATCCAGCCTGGGCAACAGAGCAAGACTCCATCTAAAAAAAAAAAAAAAAAAAAAAAAAAAAAAAAAAAAAAAAAAAAGGAGCACTAATGTTGAGAAAGTTTAGAGAAATCAAATGGTAGAATTACAAATGATATTTGGAATTTGTAGCTACATTTGTGAGAAAAAGAAAAACCTTCCATTTATAAATATCTCCGACAGAAGAATTTGTTTCTTGCCACTCTGGCATTATCAGATACCTCCAATGGTGGGGAGACAGTTTTCTTTCTGAGGGAATTATTGATAGCCCAAGTCTGTGTGGAAGAGCAGTTGCCAGCATAGGTGCACTGCCTCATTAGCCAGGCATGGTGGTACTTTCCAGCAGTCCCAGAAACTTGGAGAAGTACAAAATCACCAGGATGAAGAACATATGTCTCCCTCCTCTGCCTCAGGGGAACTCAGATGTCCTATTTAATCAATAGTATAGTGTCCAGTTCACATTATAAAGATTCATTGTGTAGAGTTTTAAGTCCTGAGGTGAGAGGATTGCTTGAGTCTTGGAGGTTGAGACTGCAGTGAGCCATGATCATGCCATTGCGCTCCAGCCTAGGTGACAGAGCAAGGTCCTGTCAAAAAAGAAAAAGAACGAAGGAATGAAAGAAAGAGGCGGGGGGTGGGAAGGAGGGAGGGAGGAAGAGAGGGAGGGAGGGAGGGAGGGAGGGAGGGAAGGAAGGAAGGAAGGAAGGAAGGAAGGAAGGAAGGAAGGAAGGAAGGAAGGAAGGAAGGAAAAAGAAAGAAACAAAGAAGGAAAGAAAGAAAGAAAGAAAAGGGACGGAAGGAAGGAAGAGAGAGAGAGAAAGAAAGAAAGGAAGAAAGAAAGAAAGAGGAAAGAAAATCATTTATCAGGTTATGGCTTGTTTATAAAAGGGCTGTAGCTTTAAAATCATTCTATCTTTGAAAGACTTGGAAGTGAGAATATCTTAACTGAAAACAGAGTTTCTCAATGTTCAGATATTGAAATGAAGTGCTGATGAACAAAGATTTCATTCCTTAATGTTTTAAGTTTATTTTAGTAGTTAGCTATCATGACATTTTTTAGTTAGTACCTGTGTTGCTATAGTTTTATTCTTGTTAAGAAATATATTTAAGGCCAAAAAATATTGGTAATTATCACATCTCTCATTGATTTGGGATGTCTAGTGGGCTAGTTTAATCACTACCACAGGTTTACAAGGGAAATATAGTGTTCCTTCTTTATAGATAGGTGAAACTATTCCTCAGTGAAGTAAAATAAATTATCCTGGGTCTCAAGGTTAACTGTGTAGGGAAAAGCACCCCCAGACATGACTGGTTTTAAGCCCATGTGGTAAGCATTTTATTGGAACACCTTAAACATAGTTACCAGTTTTGCCTTTATATGCTAATATGGATGATCGTATAAAAACTGGCATGTGGGAAATAAACCAGCATGCCCATGTTATAGAGGCAGGTAATATTAAGTTAATTGTTCAAGTACACATGTTGACCTAAAAGCAGAAAATGTCAGAGCCTTTGTCTTCTGCCTCCCTGCTGAGCTTGGAGTTCCATATTACTTTGTAGAGCTGGTCAATAACAACAAATGGCAGAGAGCAGCTGAGACATTTACATTCAAATCACACATTAGAAAGGAAAAGAAAACAAAAAAAAAGAGTTTCTCTTAGATGGTTTCCAATTCCAAATTTCCTTTGAAGTTTGACTTAAAAAGAAATATACTTAGCTTCATTCTCAGCTCTCCAAAATCTTGGTCATTCCTAAAGGCAAAAAAAAAAAAAGAAGAACTTACGAGGTCCTGTGTGTGTTCTTGAATGGGAATTGGGGGAAGAATTTTGGTTTAGTGTCAGAGTAACACTAGCCCTCATAAAATGAATAGGAAAGTGTTCCTTCCCTTTCAATTTTTGGAAAGAGATCGTATAAAATTGGTGCTAAATCTTCTTTAAAGGTTTGTTAGAATTCTCCAATAAAACCATTTGACCCTGGAGATTTTCAGAAACATTTTTTAACCTTGTATTTTAAGACAGTTTCTGGAGATTTTAAATTATGAGTTAATTTTTTATGATTATAGTATTCAGATTATATATTTCATCTTTGTTTAGTTTGGGTAGTTTGTGATCATTAAGGTCTTGGCCCATTTCTTCTAAGTTGCTGAATTTAGAAGTATAAAACTGATAGTTTTATTTCTTTTTTTTTTTTTTTTTTTTTTTTTTTTTTTGAGACGGAGTCTCGCTCTGTGGCCCAGGCTGGAGTGCAGTGGCCGGATCTCAGCTCACTGCAAGCTCCGCTTCCTGGGTTTACGCCATTCTCCTGCCTCAGCCTCCCGAGTAGCTGGGACTACAGGCGCCCGCCACATCGCCTGGCTAGTTTTTTGTATTTTTTAGTAGAGACGGGGTTTCACTGTGTTAGCCAGGATGGTCTCGATCTCCTGACCTCGTGATCCGCCCGTCTCGGCCTCCCAAAGTGCTGGGATTACAGGCTTGAGCCACCGCGCCCGGCCTAGTTTTATTTCTTTACTATCTTTTCATAGCTTCAGGATATGTTGTGATATCCTGTTTCATTCCTGATATAGTTTTTAACTTCCTTCTTTTCATTTTTGTCAGTCTTGCTAGATTTATCAATTTTATTGATCTTTTCCAAGAACTAGCTCTCTGTTTCATTGATTTTTCTCTATTGTTTTAGCTTCAATTTCATTGATTACTGACTTATCCTTATTATTTTATTAGTTTCTTCCTTCTGTTAATTTTAGGTTTATTTTGCTTTTTTTGGTGATTTCTTAAGAAGATAGATTTTTTATTTGAGATTTTTTCTTTTTTAATGTAAATATTTAATGCTATAAATTTCCCTTTCAGTCTTGCTTTAGCTGTGTCCCACAGATTTTGATATGCTGTATTTTCATTTTCATTCATTTGTATATATTTTTAAATTTTCTTTGAGACCTCATCTTTGACCGGTGGATTATTTAGAGGTGTGTTGCTTAATGCCCCAGTGTTTAGAGATTTTCCTTTTGTCTTCCTGTTATTGATTCTTGATTGATTCTATTACAGTTAAATAACATATTCTGTATGATTTCAGTTCTTATAAAATTTTTCAGGTGGTTTTATGACCCAGGAAATAGCCTATTTAGGTGAATGCCCCATAAGAACTTGAAAACACTGGGTATTCTGTGGTTGTTGGGTGGAATATTCTATATATATCAGCCAGATCAGGTTGGTTTATTTTGTTGTTCAGGTCCTCCATATTTTTTCTGTTTTTATGTTTACAGTTCCATCAGTTGCTGAGAGGTGGACATTCACAACCCCACCATAAAACTTTCTAAAGCCCTGGAATGAATTTCAAGGCAAAAGTTGCCTCCAGTGTCCCTGACATGCAAGGACAGAGGAGGGATTTAGTTTTTCAGACCATGCTATCTTTTAGTTCCTTTTGCAATTGAATAAGAAATAGTTCATCACTTAAAAAAATGTTAACGTTTCATAAAAATAGTCTGGAAGGTAAAAGTCCTGTGAACAGTGAGTGGGCTTTGGGTGAGTAGTTCCTATAAGCTGCTGCCTGCATCTCTCGCTTGCCAGGCTTTCAGCCCTGTTGTTTAATGCCAGTAATGTTACTTTAGGTCTAGGTAGAAGAGTTATGAAGATGACCGTTTACAAAGGACAGTTCAACAATTCTGCCTTCCTAAGAAACCAGGAGGGTCTATATTCTTGAATGCCGTGAAGATAGAACAATATGTAATCAAGACAGCTACATAGCAGAGTAAAAACGGTGAAAAAGATCATGAGGGAAACTTAAGTTAAATTAAACTATAACTGCAGCAAATCATTTGGTATGGATTCTGAAACTGTAGAGATGTGTCTCACCTCTGCTTTATAAAAGGCCTTTTCTCTTCTACCCTCCCCTACTCCCAACTATCTGCTGAATGATTCATTTTGGGTAAAAAACAGTTTCATAGAGCATTTTCCATTAAAATGTTTTCCTTTTGAAATTACAGTTCAGGAGGAAGCCATGAAAAAAGAAATCCTAAAAATGCATAGTATTGCAAAACCCCATGCAGATCTTATGGGGCCTTCTTATGGTGATTTAATGTACCTCTGTTCTGTGTGAGTAAGAAAGTGATGCTCCAATCTGCCTTGCAGTAGTAGAGTTGGAATTTCTCATGGAAGACAATAGTGGAAGTCTTTGGAATTTTTTGGAATGTCTTTACTCACTCTTTTCACTTACATTTAAGATAAACCTCACTGTGGACTTTCCCTTACAGTCTGCTCAACAGCCAGAATGAGATATGACTACTATGAATATAAATGGAGTTTAAATACTTAATTTTGCTAAATGAAGAAATTGACACTAGAAGGCCAGTCTCCTGTCCAATGCAGTCTCTCTTGTCCAAACCAGAGAGGGGCTTCTGCTACTTTAGCACTTACAGATTTAAGAACAGATACAGATTTCAGAAACTCAGCAACCTTATTCACAGTCTGACAAAGTCTGACTTGTCAGAGTCTACTCTGCCTATGTGAACTCAAAAGCATCTAATACCTGCAACTTGTAAAGACAGCACACAAGCAAGAGAAAACAATATCTCAGTAATTTGGAAGTATGTTATTACCTACCCCCACTCATAAGAAAAGAAGTAGAGATTCTCCAACTCTCAGAGTATGATCTTTTTCTTCCCAGATAGAGCAGGTGGAAATGAGCCTTTACAACAGCCCTCTTGTTTGTTCAACTAATCAGGGAAGCTAGTGATGGATGCAGATAAATCAGGTTGCAATGAACTAAAAATACATGCAAATAAAAGACATAGGAAAGAATGGTGAGGGAAGAGGAAACCAGGTCAGGTCAGGTCCTATTTGTTTTATTTTGCTGACTGACTGTGATAACGGTATCAATCAGGAATCTGCAGACAGCACTCTGACCTTTTGGATCTAGATGCCGTTGAATCAATCCTGTATTCTACATCTGAGAAAACTATATGTGTTTAAAGAGTTCTTTGGTGAAGAATTGTGAAGTTGGAGGGGGTCAGCCTGTCAGAAATACAAACTTTAAAATAGGCCAGTTTTTGTTTCCCTCTGGAGCAAAAATTCAAAATGCCTTTCAACTCTTTAGTTATAGTTATTCAATTCCCTCTAGCACTTCTGTACACAAATCAACTCTAAGCCTCTGAACATTTGTAAAAACATCTTGCAAATGCTATCCCCAAGCCCTCTCATGGGAGATGAGAAGGTTACTACAACCAGGCTCCTCAAACTTTAATGTGTGTGGAAACCCAGATCTTGTTAAAATGCATTTCAATGCAGAAGTTCTGGAGTGTCTTGAGAGTCTACATTTTTAGCAAACTCCCAGGTGATGCTGGTGCTTCTGGTCTACTGTTTTGAGAGCATTGCAATACATAGTACATTTTTATTCATGGCCAGTTCATATACAAGCTGTTGCAAAGGGAGGTTACCTACCTAAATTCATTATTTCATTTTACATTATTTGTATTAGGCACAATTCTAATATTTCATAGTCAACATATCTAATCTTGTGAATTACAGCTAGTATTTAGAATTAATATGCTAATGTTTACAAATCCAAATTTTAAGAAACCATATGAATATAATGTGCTTCCATGGCATAGTGGACACTCATAAATGAATGAATAATGTGTGTACCTGTTTTCACTTTGGTATGGCAGGAGGTGAATATGTGTGTGTGTGTAAGAGAGAGAGAGAGAGAAAGAATTTTCATTTTAGCCAGATCTCTTAGTGGTTTATTTTTCCCTTGTGGAAAATATGGTGCTTCAGATAGAGTTGTTGTGTGAATACTTAAAAGTCTAAAACAGAAATCTCTCAACCATCTAATTCAAGTATAAATAAGAGCAAAACAGTGATTAAATATTATGAAATCAAATAGAATGACAGCCCGACAAATCAATTCATGTCAACATATGAATATACACATTTTGTGTTTCAAAGTTCAAACACCCAAGGAATATGTCTCAGGTCTTTTAGGACACTTTCAAAGGTATCGTATGTTTCAATTTTTGTATGCCTAGTGATTTGGGAATTTCAACAAATTTAAAATAATAATACTCCCATCAAAACTCATTTCAATTGTTCAGATGGCAGGAAATAACCGGCCTGTGAAAATGTATCCCTATCACTCTTTGCTCCTGGCAGCTCTTTCCTTCAATCATTTTAGTTTACTCTTGAATGAATAATAGTGGAATGGACTTAGTGGCATGGCTGGCAGGAAGATATGATTATCTGTGGAACATGTATATTTGAAAAGAGACCAAAGCCACAATTTCTTTTCTGATAGTTCTCCATAGAAATTCAATAAATAGCAGTGTGTTTAGCTTTTTTGTTTCTCCTTTCAGAAGTAATGTTTCTGACCTAACAGCGAGCTGTTAGTATTAACAACTCTAAGTAAGAAATAAGGTTATTGCCTCTTTAATGTTGTTCTGAAGCACATTTGGGAAGGGGCAAAATGTACCTTAATGGAATCTACAAATTTATTTAACCAAAGCAGTTGAGTAAGTTTGACAGTGAATCCAGTATTTTTAGCTTGACTGATTAATGTAATTGTCAATATACTTGAGAAGGGTTTTTTTTGTTTTTTGTTTTCCAAATATCTCTTTTCTCATTCTTTGTGCTTCTGCTATTCTTCACCTTGATTTTTTGCTCCTTGAGGTTGACTGGAGATGGGGAGAAGGAGCATCAGAGCTAAAGAATGTGGAATACTGGTATGACCAATAGATACATTAATTTATGAACAGTAGGATTTTGTCTTTATACCTTAATTTCCCTTCTCTAAGAGTTGATTATTCTTAAAAAAAAGATGTATTTTCCTAAAAATTTACATATATTTTAACATTTAGGGTCCATTAATCATTTTATTTTTTTATTTGAGAAAATAGGTATAACTAATAACACTAAGAAGCAATGCAAAAGTTGTTACACTTGACAGCTCTAAGGGCATGATTTATAATTTGAGTGTCTGCATTATTATATTTCCAAAAGCAGAGAGGTGAGTTATTAAAGAGTGACATGAGGATTTAATTATCTGATGTCTGTTAACATCAGTGGGAGGAGTCACATGGATAAATCCTTGTGGAACACGCTGTTCTGAAAATATTAGTTTGAAGGTTTCTATGGAAATGTTTATGTGTTTCTTTCATTAATTGGTCTAATTATTCCATTTACAAAAATGAGAATGAGAAATATAACACTGGGATTAAGAGAAAAATTAACATTATTAAGAGCAATAATAAGAATCCTGCTATTTTTAGACCTAAAAATCTTACACATTCTCCAAAATGGTATAGATGGTCAGGTTCTCTCTATCCCTTAGAAAGTTATAGTAAAAGGAATTTGTTATGCATATTTGCAGTAATTGCGTTAGCACTTTGTATTTTACGTGATTTTTGGTTTTTAAATTTACATTTGTTATGCAGTTAAGTACTACCAGTATTATTAGAATTTCTGCTTTTCTGTAAAGATGGAAAATAGGTCAAATTATAGCATTATCTGTTTTCTTTACTGTACAAAAGAAAATGGAAAGCAGTCGTTTGGCAAAAACAGAAAGAAAAAGGATATTTGGATTAAAGATGGTAAGAAAAGAAAGGTGGCAAGTAAAGCATACACATATATGTTATTGAAAGCTCTAGCATTTCTTTGCAGTTTTTCTAGGAGAGAAACTAAATAAAAAACAAAATAACCCTAAAATTTTCAAACTACTTTCCCAAGAATGTGATTTACCTGATTATTTAACTGAATGAAATCTTGGCCCTCCCTTTTTCTTTTCTCCTCCTTTTGTTTCTGGTTAATTTTTTTCAGAGAAGTTTCTGTTCTCAGTTGTCACCTAGATCTGTGAACTACCCTGTTTTTCAGTCCCACTTTTATTCTGAAGCACATTTAAAACAAACGAACAAACAGACCTTTTTCATTGTCTCCACTACCTTCCCAACCCTGTCTGTTTTCTCATTGTATTTTCTATCCTTAACTCTTGACTCTACACAAGTTCTCTGCAACTCTCTTTATACTCTTTCTTTATTCTTATATTAAATAAAATTTGCACTTCAAACTCAGGATGCTGCTTATGTTATGTTTTAGTTGTCTGCATTTTTCTCTTTATCAGTTCCTTTTCTTTCGATTCTGCACATGTCTCTCCATTATGAAATAGGGCACTTCATTATTCCAGAGACAGTCTCAATATAACAGTCAAACAATGAACAAGAATTTCTGGGATTTTTCTCCTTTTCTAGTAAGAGACCACAAAGAATACCATGCTATTTTTGTTCACCTGGGTATCCCTAGAGCCAGCGTAAATTTGGCCCACAGGATTTGTGACTTCACTTAGCAATTAGTTGTGATAAAAGAGTGAAGAGCATCTTGAGTAGTGTTCTTTTTATCTTGCTTTCCAAATTCAGAGATACAGTGGTACCCATGGAAAAATGGCAAGGCTTTTGGATGGTGTTTAAATTTTTCATTTCCAAGAACTACACGTTTGCTTAAAAACTTTAGTGGTATTCCAACTTTGAATAGAAAGCAGTTTGCAAATTGCTGAACTTATAAGACACTATCTCAGAAATAAGTACCCCTGAAAGATGCTGCTTTTTAAAACTCTTTCTTCATTCTACAGTCTTTAGACATGACTGCTTACTACAGGGACACAAATGCAAATTCAGCAAAACCAATCAGCATGGGCTCATTTAACTCATTACATCCGAGTTTGTCTATTCCCCAGACCATCAGCATAAGATCACAGTGTTAATCACCCCTTCCAGCTCTGAAATACCATGAGCCCTTCTGTCCAGATGAGTGGCACTTAAATGTAATGGTCCCACAGCAACAGTCACTGTGACCCAAGAAGGCTACAATACTGTCTACAACTCATTGAATTAGTATAATTCTAAAAGAAAGACTGTAGCGCAGGCACTCTGTTTAGAGTTTATGCGAGTGACACTCTCATAAGTGGGTTCACTAGTTGGTTCAGTTGTTATAGTATGATTCCATGGCTAGGGCATATTTGCACATCCATTCATTGGGAGAGTACATTACCAACGTGCAGTGGCCTTCACATTTACACTCCTCTCCAAAGCCATGAAGCCACTAGAGACCTTCCCCATGCTTTCATTTAGGTGCTATTCACAGTTGTCTGCCAATCCTTCCTGGTGGCAGTGATAATTTTGATGGCCCTTCAGTGACTCCCACCAATCCCTAATCATGAGGAAGATGCTTAATCATGGGAAGATGTCAGCCAACATCATGATTCCTACACTGTTTTCTGAAGGTACCTAGAGACTTGCAATTCTCCCAGAAGCTCTTACTGCCTTGGGGATTGTTTTGTTGTTGTTGTTTTTGTTGTAATAGGTCCAGCGCAATTGCACCCTTTACAAGCCACTGTGTGTCATATTTGTTCTGAGAATAAAAAATAAATGGCAGAAAGAAGGTCCAGATTAAAACCAAAAGCACACCTTGCAGAATGCAGGATATTGCAGTGGAACACACATTTTGAGTATTGTAGGAATATGCAGTAAAATCTGTCAAGCTAGCTCCAAGTAGGTTTGCATTAATTTTTGTTTCCTAAGGAAAACAACTTATAAACAAATATCACTTTCATTACTCATTGATGCATGGGCAGCGTTAAGTGACCAGTGGTGTGGTATTATGATACAGAGTTCAGAGGGTTTGAAGTGCCTTTTAGTGATTTTTTTTTTTTTTTTTTTTTTTCCAGGCAGGGTCTTTCTCTGTCACCCAGGCTAGAGTGCAGTGGCATGAGCTGCTGGGCTCAAATGAGCCTCCTGCCTTAGCCTGAGTAGCTGGGATTACAGGCACATGAACTGCTGGGCTCAAATGAGCCTCCTGCCTTAGCCTGAGTAGCTGGGATTACAGGCACCCGCCACCACATCTGGCTAATTAAAAAAAAAAAAAAAAATGTAGAGATATGGTCTTGTTATGTTGCCCAGGCTGGTCTCAAACTCCTGAGTTCAATGGCTCTTCGGCCTTGGTCTGCCAGAATGTTGGGGTTACAGGAGTGAACCACCACACCCAGATCCCTTCAATGAATCTTGATGAATAATTCAATTTTCTCAAGTTGAGACCTACTAGGTCTACCTGCTAGGAAAGGCTCAGTTTTTGCTGACCTGGACCCGCGGAACTGAGAAGAGTCAAAGAGAACAATCCAATGACAAAAAAATAAATCCGAGAAAAAACTCCAGCCTAGCTGAAAATTGTAGCAAGAATTAGGAGAAAGAGAAGACAATCCAAGTGGTGGTTTTTTTATGTTTGTTATATTTTCTTTTTATATATAGAACCTTTTAAAAATTGTGAAAACAATGCAGCACATAAAGAAGGCTTTTTAAAAAGACATCAAAACTTCATGCTAACACAACAATGAATTTTTAGTTTTGACTCTGACTTTGAGAAAAAGAATGTGTGTATGCATGTTGAAGATACAAACATGTATTGTGATCATAGAGTATCATAATTTCTTATTTATTTGGTATTATATTTATTCAAAACTCATTATTTTACACTTGATTCTGATTTCTGTGACAATTTTTTAAAGAAGTAAAACTGTATTTTCAGATTTCACATGTTTTGCATAAAAATTCAGAGCAATCCACAAAACAACTAGTAGAACTAATAAGTTAATTTAACAATGTTGCAGAATAGAGAGATAATATACAGGAATCAACTGTATTTTTAAATACTTTTGGAAAACAAATAGAAAATTTAAAAATTCTATTTATAATAGGAACACAATTTTAATAGTAATAATTAATCACAACATTCCTGACCTTGTGGCCCAGGGAGGATTAGATCATTGCCTCATTCATCTGAGAACCACTCCTTGAGCCCTAGACACAAAGCAGTATCTTGTAGAGAAACAGCAATTACAACTTGAAGTATTTCTCTATGCAGTCCTTGCTTTCCTGATTCCTTCATCAATAAAGAAGCATATACTTGGGCAGGGAAGGGGACGTGGAACTAAAGCTTTCAAATCTCTCATGTATCTTCTTTAGCTTCCATATTCAACAAATATTTCACAATAAACTTTGGTTTTGCTGCTTTTCTCCCCAAACAAGGACAATGCCATAGACGTTTCAGAGTATTTTTCCACCTTCTGTCAAGGGCTTTTGTCTTTTTAATTTCCCATTGTTGAAAATGACACAATTCAAGGAGCTCACACTCTTTGAGTTGGAGTCTACCTCAAGTGCCTCTCTGAATATGCTACACAAAGGAGATGGTTTCCTTAGCAACAGGAATGTGAAGAGAAAAAAAAAAAAAAAACATGGAAATATTTGCTCCCTGACTCCTTCCCCAGCGCCCTTCAGCCCTGCTGTTTGCCAGGCTCAGAAATTACAGAAACTACACTTTTGACAAGAATTCAGCTCCTGATTAGTTTAACGATTGTCTATAAGTCCCTTTACAAACCATTTGCTCTATTTTTTCATTAATGAAACCAGTTCAGCTGTGGAATGGTCATTTTCTCATTACTGCCTTTAGCTGATCTTTTCTATACATTTAAGTAAAGTAGAGAAAGGGAAATTGGGTTTTAAAAAGTGTATGTGTGTGTGTGGTGGGTGGGTGTATGAATGTAATTGTCCAGATAGTGGATTTTAAGTGACAGCATTTATTTTTACATTTATTTCCAGTCTCTCAAATTTGCATATAAGGTGTATTTTAAAAGCTGGCAGGAGGCAATGACATGTTTAGGGACCTCTATGGAAAGTAATGTATTAATTTGGCAGTACTTATGTTGCACTTATTAAGTGTGCTTCTGAATAAGCCCCCAGGAGCTTAATGTGGTTTTCTCTATATATTAAAAATTGGCAAGACAAACATAGGTATATGAACTTACAGACAGAAGAATCTAACTGAGGTCTAAATCCAGGGACATCATTCAGCAATATGGAGATCAATAGATACGATTTTAAGTCCTAAATGCTCACTATGCCTAGGAAGCCAATAAACCCACATCATTTGGGGTCCAAAGCATAACCTTTTCCCAATACAATTTATCCCTCTTTCCTGTATCTTTTCCTTCCTCAAAACAACGACATAACATGCATATATAGTTGTTGATTTCTAAATTATTCTACTGCTGAGCTTGTCAGCTATTGAAGAATGTTTAGTGTGTTGCAGACTTTTTTTTTTTTTTTTTTTCCGGGTAATTGAGCCACCTGTTCAGCTTGGAACTTTAGGAATCTATGAGTTTGCCAATATATTTACTGTATCTTATTCCGGAAGAAGTTTTCAACATAAGTAGAAAAAAACAAAAGAATTAGTATCTGCCATTTTTCTCCTTTCTTTTTTTAATCTACATTTTTTTCTTTTCCTTTTCCTTGTGTGTGTGTGTGTGTGTATGACTTAAACAACTGAAATTTATTTTCCCACAGTTGTGGAGGCTAAAAGTTCATAATTAAAGCATTGGCAGATTTGATTTCTTCTGAAGTCTCTCTCATTGATTTGCCAATGTCTGCCCATTCTTCTTAAACTGAAGAATTTAAGAAAAATATTAATTGTGGAAAACCGATGTGCTATGCCAAAGTGTTCTTATAACGTGGCCAATAAAGAATAACACTTCGGATTATTTTACCACCAGCTATCATTAACCAAAATAGAAACAGTGATCCTCTGTTCTTCCCGTGTGGAGCCACTGGGCTGTTGTAAGAATTACAGTATACCTTTAAGAACTAGATGACATATATTAAGCATTACATTGTATCTTCATGTGTATTTATAAATGAATCTTAAAACCCTAAAAATGACATGCCAGGGTTTATTCAAGAGGCTGTAAAAATGCTAAAAAGACATCCAAAAGCTTTCCTTTTTCCCCCTTGTTGTGGTTGTTGGTTTGTGGAGACAGCATCTGACTGTAAACGATGTGAGTCAGTAATGCCAGCTCTCAGGATCCCAGGGAGCTGTCTTCCTGTCTCTGCTCACACTGGTGGCCCTCAGGGTCTGTGGCATTGTCTTGAAGACTGGATACTTGAATTCTGTCCATTTGCCTAGTGGTGACAGCCAGCACTTGTACGATGACAACTGCCATCTGGCTCTTTCTGCTAGATATGTAGCAGAAGCCTCAGTTGAGTTTGGGGGATTCGAGATTCTCCAGGGAAGGAAGAACCTCTTTGAAATCACCACAGATGGCTTTATTTGAGGAAGCTAACAGGCACAGAAGTAGAAGGAGGAGGTTAAAAAAAAAAATCAGCTGAGAATTTGATAGCTGCTGCTCTTAAAAGAATTTAAGATGAACTGCATTGATTGATCAGGACTATATTATGTACATGGAAGAATTTGGAGGGATTGTGAAACCAAACTGAAACTTTACCGATTTGGAAATCAAACAGCCCATCATGGCACTGTGGATACTAGACTTTCCTAAGGAAATGTGTGAATGTGATGTAAATTTGCCATGGGAAAAAAATGCATTTTCATGGTTCCTAAATCATGGGTTCTGGAGAGATGTCCCACCCACATTAGGATTGGCAGGGTGTTGTCTTATAAAAAATGCAGATAAATGAATCTTCCTGAATTTCTGAGGGCTGGGCACCACTTTCCCCAAAAGACTACTCAGTTCTTGTGGGAAGAGTGCATTTCTCCAGTCTCTTTCAAAAAAAACTTTTTTTCCCTGACTGTAACAGATACTAATGCTCAGGCAGATCCGCTTTTCTAACATGCATTCTCAAGCAATTAATATGCCATTAATATTTAAGAACCACTGGCCTAAAGCTAATCTACTTTGAGAATTCTTCTGAGTTTTATTTTCTTCTCTATGTTCAAAGGAATCCAAGTTGGCAAGTATGCCACTGAGTTCAAATTGAGGGCAAATTTTCTTCCACATTTTCAAAGGCATCTAGGTTGTCAGGAACACTGTCTGATACAGCACATGTTTACTTTCTCTATGTTTAGAGATGCATTTGGAGATGATTAAAACTACAAGGTGGGTGGGTAGGCAAAATTTAGATGTAGGCAAGGTATATGAAAAATTTGACATCTGGCTAGCAGTTTTTGGCTGCTTTTAACACAAAGCTACTCATAAGACCTCTGTGTCTTCAAGAGGGCTTCTTCTTTATACAGTAACCCCACACACGGGAAGACAGGGCTGTTCATTTGGGAACAGTCCTCCTGCACCACCTCCGTCTTGTGCCTTAATGTCTATGGAGGTGACCTGTTGTCAGCAAAGTTTGTGCTTTGCTCTGTTGCTAAAAAAACAAACAAACAAAAACAAAACAAAACAAAAACCTCTGGTTTTAAAGGGCATATTTCAATATTCGCAGAGGGAAAAATGATCTGAGTGGAATTAAGCTCCAGTGAGATTCCTTATTATTCAATGGTGAAAAATGAAAGCTAAGATGGGTTCCTAGTATTTGGAGACTGGAAGGATTAGCACCTCAGCCACCAGTCATCTTAAAGCTGTGAGCAAAAAAGTTTATGTCGTGAGTTTTGTTTCTACAGGTTTAATTTCTAAGTAAAAGCAAAACACCAACTTTGTGGCCAGACAAATTATTTATTCATTTCAGCAAGTGTTTATTGAGCCCCTACTAGGACAGCAGACATTCAATGATATCTGAAGACACAGACCTGGCGTCATTCCACACTGAAACCATTGACGTCATCCATCCATGAGTCCATTCAGACCTGCTGTGATTTTTACAACACGTTTAAATAACAAAGAATTTTTTCCAAACACAGATCCCTCAACATCAAGGTCAAAAACTTTATAATAACTACACAGCCTCTCTCTCTCTCTCTCTCTCTCTCTCTCTCTCTCTCTCTCTCTCTCTCTCTCTCTCACACACACACACACACATGCATATGGAATATATATCATTATTCTTACACGTAAAATTTTCTTTTATCAAGAGTCAGTTGTTATTCTTCAAATATTTTCAATTAAAATTGCAGAGATATTCTGTTGTAAAAATATCCTCTTTTGTGCTAGTAAACAAGATTGAACATGTTAAAATGATATTTGTGATTAATATCAGAGAAGTGCTGATATTATTTCTCAGTTTTTACTTATTTGCTTTCTACATAGAATCAATAAAATTGACAACTAGCATTGCCTATATATGCAGGTGTGATACTATTCAGGATACTAGTATATTGGCCCCTCAATATGAAACTCTCAGGTCCTCATATATTTTCTTTTATTATAATTATCTGCTTATTTCTGATAAATATTGGATTCATAGAGGCTAAAAGGCTGGGAAAGGAAAACATTCATGACTACTTTCAACCATTTGATACCAGTTGTGTCAATATAGACCTCACATAGCAGACATGCAGTCAATATTTCTTGAACAAGCAAATGACCCGCTTTCCTAAAATATCACTAAGTATTAGTAAAAATGGTTCTAAAAGGAGGGTTCTAAGAGGATGGTTCCAGTTTATTCCTAATTTGAAGACAGGCATATATTGAGGTTTTATAAAACCCTAATTTAGCAATGTTTTAATGGCTAGAAGTTTAAAACCAGACTCAGACACTAGAACTAAGTAAACGTTAAGACATGATCACGCTCTGAGATTATTCAGTTCTAGTGAGGAGGGTCCATTTCTCTGCTGTCCTCAGTGCCTTCTTTCACTAAACATTACTGATTCTGATGCCCAGACACACCAGGTCTTCTGAGTGTTAGAAGACTATTTTGGACTTTTAAAATAACATCTGGAGAATTGAGTCAGAGGCTACAATGGGGTACATAAATATACTATCTGACAGTTAAACATGGGGAACTCCTAGACAGAGGTCTAATATTAATAGTTCTGTGTGTCTTTTTAAAAATCTAATTACACAGCTAGGGTTGAGAAAATCCTTCAGAAGTCTCTGATGTAATTAAATGACGCTCTTTGGGTGCATTAAAACACCATTGGTTTTGATTAATAGTTCTCTCACTTCCCTCATTTCTGCCTCTCTTGGGTATCTCCCTTACAACTGGGCTGTTGATAGAAGGTGGAATTTTTACATGGCCTTAGGGTGACACATTAGAAAGTTAATGTCATATTGGGAATTGAAGTCCTGTGAAGACTGCTTGGAACTGCAGTTTGTGCATCTGATAAAGTTATTTAAAAGTCTTGATATGTGTCTAACATTCAACTGTCTCTCATTGACGTGCGTCACCAAGGTGTGGAGTTGAGTACAGGCTGACCCTCTGCCATGCTTGTCACCATGCAGTTACACTGTTATGGACAAGAGCTATTATCTAATCCCATGGAACCACATGGAGCTTGAACAGTCACCAGAAAGGAACAAAACCCCTGAAAATCCTTTAGCGGCTATCATAAAATTGAATAGATATTACAGAAGTGAATCTGGTGCATTGATCTTGACTTTGAAGGCATAACTGGCTTTAGTGGCAGTTTAGATGTCTGGGTAGGCCCTTCCTACAGTACCAGCATAGAAACCATGTGTTAAATTGTATTATTTCCAAAGTTTTCATCACCTTTGAGTATTTGTAGAACTATTCAGAAAACTCTTTATCAATAATAAAATTTGGCTGATGATTACTTTGTAACTCAAATATGATTTTCAGGCCGGGCATGGTAGCTCATGCCTGTAATCCCAGTACTTTGGGAGGCCAAGGTGGGAGGATCACTTGAGCCCAGGAGTTTGAGACGCCTGGGCAACATAGGGAAATCTCCATATCTCCAAACAAACGAACAAACAAACAAACAAAAGAAATATAATAAATGAAAAAAAAGTACATTTAGAAAGAATAACCTGCCTTATGAAATTAAATATTAGTGTCTGTTCCTGCCTCATAGAAGATTATGGCAAAAGGTTTCACTTTTTTGGTAACCTAAAAATATGAGGTTGATGAAAAATAACATTTAATTTTAACCCCTAAGAAATCTCTCAGAGACACATATCTTGGTCAAGAAGAATTATAACAGTATAATATGGATGCTTTTGCATGATAAATAGTAGCATTTTTAGAAATGTTTACTTTTATATCATGGCTTTGATTTTAAATGCTGACAGCTTGCACTAAAACATTTAAAAGTTGTCAACTACATAAAGTGTGTGGCAAAAGATTTTATGAGGTTTTTTTTCCTCTGAGTATTTTCTTTTCTTCTCTTCAATGGCTAATGTACGCTCCTGGGCTTCTGAGTTAAATTTGGATTCTTATGTGCTTTCCCTGAGGTAAGATACTGATTTATGATAGTGACTGGAGATTCAGGGATTGACCGCAGAAAGTGACACATCTGCATCCCATACTTCAGGTGACCTTCTTAAGCATCGTTGTCTTTGGTCACAAAGGAGATTACTAAGGACTCAGAATACAGAGCCAAAAGGGAACCCTAGGTAATGTTTTGTGGGGTTTTAGTTTTCTGTTTGCATATACGTATGCATTTTTGTTTTTCTAACTGGTTCTGGAGAGGTAAATGTAAGGACACCACTTTTACTAAAAAATTATAGTTCTGTCATTTGTATATCATAGAAATACATATGCATAGAGGAATACAGAGAAATTTTAAATTTTTACTGAGTGTGGCAAGGAGTTTAACATTCATTATTCCTAAAACCTTTTCACTTCACAGGATCTGATTTAATGCTCTATATTCTGTTCATTAAATATGAAGTTACAACATCAGAACTAAAATCATAAGCAATACGTTATGTTCTCATGTACCTACTATTGCTAAAGGACAAAGAAAATTCTACTTAGGTTAAGTATTTTAAATCAAAATTATCCTTTTAAGTAATTGAACTTAAATTTATATAGAATTTTCGCAGAAATTATTTCATTTTTCACACGTTACTAAACAGTATATACACTGATTATATTATTGTTTGTTGTTACCTTAAATATCCTGAGCCTATCCTTCTTTTTCAAGGTTTATATCTGTCAAAATGTCAAATTCTAAGCAGGATTGCCTTGCCCTCATCTTTTCTCTTCTATGGTAATTTGGGTTGAGAGAGTGATAGCAAAGCTTGTTAGAACATGTCTGAGATTGATTCTGAGAGATAGTTAAGAAGCTTAGCTAAGAACAGAAACCAAGGGAGTGGGGTAGCAAGGAAATGCTGTGATGTGTCGTTAACTGGATCCCCTCTTTCACACTGAGTCCTTCAGTTTATTGCGTAAGTGAAGCATCAGTATACTGAAATCAGTCAGCAAGCTTTCTTATCAGTTGAGCATAGCTGGGATATAATTTTGCATACACTATCTTACCAAGGAACAAAACTCCACCATTCCAAACAAAAAGGTGACATGTAAATGTAAATGAAGACAGAGAGCTCTCAATGCTTCTTAAAATAAATTGAAATGTAAGTAGTTTCTTCCTACTGAGATATAAAATGAGAAAGATAGAGAAGACAAAAATAAGTCTTTTAAAACAGATTAGCCACAATAACTACTACATATAAATAATTTATTCTACATAATGGAATGGTTAAGCATAAGAACTAAGGAATTTGATTTCCTGAGTTTAAATTTCTGCCATTTATATCTGTATGACTTTAAACAATGTAACCACTTTGTGCCTCAGCGTTCTCATACGTAAAATAAAGATGATCTGAGGACTAGTTCGTCAAGGATTAAATACAGTAATGCAAGTGAGGGGTATTTAGTGTTTGACACATAGAGAGCAATGACTGATTAATAATGTAGCTCTGGGTACCACATAGAGCCTGTACAAGAAATGAGCACTGATTCTGAAGACTATTCTAAGTACCCCCCTCTATTATTTATGTGGAGTATCCAGTAACCAATGCATTCAGTGATTTTCCATGGAACTTGAACTCTCTGGATGTTAAATGCTACTCACATGCAACTAGAGTCATGTTTTTATTCTTTGAAAAAAAAAAATGGGCATTTTGAATTCTATTCATTTGGTTAAACACAGGCACATGGCTCTCCCAAGTTCCATTCTGAAACTAATCTGTAAATCTTCACAAGTTAGAGTAGTAATGGCACACATACTTAAGGTAATGTTGAATGCAGCATGGAGGTGCCAATCTCTTTATTGATGTAAACAAGAGAAGCTTTGCTACTTAAAACTCACAGAATGAAACAATCAGGTACTAATTTGTTTCTTTGCCTGCCCTAGATGCCACAGTATGTGAGGGATTATCATAGAAAATACATTCTTTCTCGAATTTTGAGCCTTTAGGCATTTGATGTGCCAATTGCCTTCACTTGGTTGTAGTCTGTAATTTATCACTGGAGTGTCCTACCCTGCTCAAATGCGCCCTTTGTGGGCAGAGGCAAAGCTAATATACTTTCCAAGTGTATTTGAATTGCTTCAATAAATCACAGCTGCCACTGTAAGCAGTTTTATCATTTGCCAGAACAATAAGTTATCATCTTGCCTTATAGATGCAATGCTTTCCAAGACTTTTATTTGTGTAAATTGTAATGCACCGTCACCTATTTCTTAAAATGCAATTAAGAAGCTCATATTATACATATATATGTGTGTGTGTGTGTGTGTGTATGTGTATATGTGTGTGTGTATATATAAACATATTTTAAGGTGCAAGGAAGTAGTCCAAGGAAATGGGGTGAGCTGACCAAGAAACGGGGCACTTTTTATCCTGCTTATTTTATAACAGCAGTTACTATAATGGTGTGAGCATTAAATGCTTGGAATTGGGGTTAAACTTCATTTAGCTTTTTACTGCTCCAATGTCTCAGTGAAACCACTCTGTAAAAAAATAGGACTAAGTACAAATCATTCCTGTTAGGCCTGCCACGCATGAGATGGAGAAACCTGATGTTTTAACATATTGTCCTCCTCTATTGATAACTCTGCAGACAGTCATTTCAATAAATCATGCTGTAGAATCAAATTTTTGCCCATAGTGATCTCTGGGACTTACTTTCAATTTCTTCTTTATTTCACAATGACCAAACCACAAGTCAGAATGCACCTGATTTAAATCCTTTAGACTCCTGAGGATATAAATGTATTATATGAAGATATCATATCTTAAGTTTCTAATAAGGCAAACATAATCTAACTTTAATACTGTTTCAGTACTCTATTCACCATGATGGACAATAAAGTGTGCTCTTTTTTATTGGCTTGACTGAAAAACTGCTTGATATTTATAAATTAATTTGCCATCAGTTCCTACATGATAAGAAAATAATTTTGTTTGTGATTGCCTCAATAGTTCACTCCAAGCAGAGAAAAAATATCTATAAAAATGCCAAGTTTTATAATTAGAAACTAATTTATTTGTTTCAAAGCCAAGTGTTTTCCTATGTACATGGTAATATTTGAATTAGCTTTAATTCTTTCTACATTCATTATCAAGAAGGGACTTACATGTCCCATCATGAAATTTCAGACTTTTCCATGTAGCTCTGTCAGTTTGCAATGATTATTTATTTTTGTATTACACTACTCAATAGCCATTACTAAGAACTTCATAAACCTCCTCTTCATGCCTGACTACAGGATCTCTAACCCAATGTTTCCAAACATCTAGGTGGTGGTGCCATCATAAAACCCTTGAACAAACAAAACTCACGGCCCACCAGTCCTTGAAACATTATTATTCAAATCAGCATGGGAACTCTGCCCTCATCCCCATCATTCAGCTGCACCCATGATTTTCACCTCATCACTCACACTTACACAGTTTCTGGCTCTATCAACAATTTCCTTGCTTGTCTGAGGCCTAACTCAATAAACATATCCAGCTCCAGGCTCATACCATGGCCCGTGCCCCATGCTTTTCCGTGTGTGTGTGTGTGTGTGTGTGTGTGTGTGTGTGTGTGTGTGTGTGTGTTGCATGATGAATGAAGGATGGAGAGTATAGGCTTGAGATGAGGATTCAGATTCTCCACTGTTTTAAGTAGATAGAATTTTGCCTTTCCCCTTCCCATTTCCTCTTTTCCCCAGACCCTCACCTCATTCCCTTTTCTCTTTTAATCCATGAAAGGGAAGAGGTTTTCTGTTCTCCAGAATAGATTCAGTTGGCAAATTCTACTCTAAACAGTAAGTGGAAGGAGGCCTATCATTTGGAAGATTTACTCATTTTCAGAAATATGGAACATTGGCTAACACTGACATACAGAGTCTAAATTCTTTTCTAGAAAACCAATTATATGAGACAATCACTATTTTATAATTATTCATTTAATAAAATAAAAATAACATATTTGATTTATGTTAGCATCACTAATTTCAATAGCAGTGTGTCTTTGAAGAAAAGAAAGATACAATAAAAAGAGTATTATTTCATGTGTGATTGTTTGCTTCTATAAGGAATCCCGTTCAAAAATTTGCTATTTACTAAAAATCCCACTTTAGCATGTTGAGTTTTACATTTTTAAGTGCTTAATTAAGCATGACTCACTCTAATTTGTCTTATCACTGAAAGGCCACCTGCACCCTTTTCTAAATCATTACCATAATATAGTGTTATTACTATAATCATTTTATCATTAACTGCTTGCTATTTATTGTCATATTGGAAGAGTATCCTTTAAACACTAGCATAGCATTTTTAAATCCTAAATTCACTTTACAGGCATAGTTTACTAAAGAATTAGAAATGTTATATATTACAGATATTAGAAAAGGCTAGTATATGAGAATTTCTTCTTTGGATGTCAACCTATGTTAAGCCTAAGTGGAAGGTAATGGGAAATGATTATCAATAATCCTTGAAGAAATTTTTTTCTCTCTCTTCCTCTCTGTCTCACTCTCTCTCTATACATATGTGTATATATATGTGTATGTGTATATACATGATTATATATCCCTATGATTATATACCTATATCTTGAGAAAATAAAAATCATCTGAGACCGAGAAAGTAGAAAGCTGCACAGCCTTTCATCAGGCTGCAATATCAGACACAGATTCTTCCAGGAGAAAAATTAACAGGAAACAACATGCCTGCTAAGAGGTGTTGCAGTCGTAGGGTGTCATAATAGCCCTTTTATTTGAGTGACTACTGCCCTCTCCACTCTTGCCTGGAAGACCTATGCCATTATAACATAAAGTAGCAGCCTCAATTTACAACCCAAGGGCGGAGCTTCAGACAGACATTTCTGCTCACAAGATTCCACATCTATCTTAGATTTGTGGTTCCAAAGGAAATAGGATCCTGAGTCTGCTATGCAGTCTAGACGGGATGATGATTCCTTGACACAGCCTTGCTTTGCTTTAAGTCTGTCAAAACACTGCTTCGTTTAAAAATCATTTAATGGCCCTGAGTTTGCTATCTTTTGTTGCTGAGATACCCTGTGGCTCCTCTGCTTTACTGCCTGCCTCATTGCAAAGAATAATAAATTGTCAGCCTACAGTTTTGATCTTGGTTATCTTAGGTTCGCTAGGCTAACACTATCTCTATCTATCCTTCCAAACCCTTTTCATGATAATTTGGAACAAACTTTCTTTGTTCCCTGCATAGAAAAAAACACATTCCAGTAGCTAAACCCATACTATCTTGCTAAGAAACAGAAAAGGCCATTTGATATGGAAACAGTGGTAGTAGAATCATTGCTTAGAAGGGCATATGGTGGTTTGACGTGATAATGTACAAACAATTTATTGCTAACTACCAAAGTAAGAAGTGTACAACTCTTGTGGGAGTGTGGGAGTATGTAGCCCATGAAGAAGTTTCACAATCCAGCTGACTCCCTACTTAAAGTTGCCATGTTGGTACAGTTAACAGAATACACTGCATTAGCGCAAATCTAAAAGAAACTAGAAACCTTCTCTATCAAAACAGTTGTCGACTACCAAATACTCATTCAAAAAAATTTTTTTATATTCCCTGGGATGAAATCCAAATCTATTTTATATGAGACTCTGCTTCCCAGCATAGCCCCAAACTGTGCTTCTAAATTATCTTATAGAAAGAACATCTTAGTTCCTTGGATATCTAAAATTCCTCCTTTTATTCATTTGTTTTTCTTCATCAACTTGTCCTAGGAAAGAGTGGGTTGGTGTTACCAAAGGTAGTTTCTTTCAGTATATATATTGGCAAGATTAGTAAAATGGTTCAACATTCTTAGCCTTGGAACAGTTTGATGCTTTTATAGCTCAGGCTGCCTGTAATCTTCGAAATGTGGCCTTTCATCTCAATGATCTGGAAACTGAGCATTCTAGAATAACATGTGGTTCTTTTCACCACAAGCAGAATTTACTGTTTGTAGTCAAACAGTTGCTGCTACATTTTTAGAAGACTCTTGAAGAATGGTCTCGAGACACACCCAGCCTTTAGAAATGTGAATGCACTTGACTATGAGTTTTCATTGGTGGTCAGTGATTTTGCCACCTTGTGTGGATTTCACAATTGCTGAGCACTATTTTTGAGCTTGGTAGATAGCCTGCCAGAAGAATTAAACATAAAATGCTTAAATTGTAAACAGTAGCCTGCTGAATGTATCCTAAGCCACAATTCTTTATGTCCCAATGGACAGTTTGTGTCATTTATGATTTATTCTATAATGAGAGGCTATGTTGAGAATCACTGCAGTAATACATCATTTTGATTAGTAGATGGCTGTTTGGTGTGACAAATAGAATGAATTACTAGTCAATAAGGAGGATCCAGGATTTTCAACGTAAAGCAAGACAATGCTCATCAATATTGGGTAAACATTAAGGACATGAATTGATGGAGCTGGAAGGGTCATCCAGTACTCTCATTTTTAACCTGAAGAAACTGAGGTATAATTGGATATGCACCTTGCTCAAAGCTACAGAGCTCATCTGCTAGTGCCCTGGGGCTCCACTTAGAAATAATTTCTTGGGAGGTCGAGGCCAGCAGATCGTGAGGTCAGGAGATGGAGACTATCCTGGCTAACATGGTGAAAACCCTTCTCTACTAAAAATACAAAAAAAAAATAGCCAGGCATGGTGGCGGGCACCTATAGTCCCAGCTACTTGGGAGGCTGAGGCAGGAGAACGGTGTGAACCCAGGAGGCGGAGCTTGCAGTGAGCGGAGATCATACCACTGCACTCCAGCCTGGACGACACAGCGAGACTCCGACTCAAAAAAAGAAAAAAAGAAATAATTTTTTCTTTCTCTTTTGTCGAGTACTATCTCTCCCTAGGACCTAGAGTCCCACTTGGCCAGCATGGGAAGTCAGAGTGTTGATGGCCACGGTTCTTTCCAGGCTGGCGTTTCCATCAGTTTCCTAACCTCTGGGCACATTGGTGACCATTGTCTCAGACTTGTTGCCTGCAGGTTCCACTCTCTACAGACAAGGTTCCACTCTCTAGAGATGTGAAGTGTTACATAACATCAGAAGATAATGATTTTTTTCCTTTTTTTTTTGTAAGCTGGAGTCTCACTCTGTCTCCCAGGCTGGAGTGCGGTGGCGCGATCTCAGCTCACTGCAACCTCCACCTCCTGGGTTCAAGCGATTCTCCTGCCCCGGCTTCCTGAGTAGCTGGGAACAGGCGCCCACCGTCATCCCTGGCTAATTTTTGTCTTTTTAGTAGAGACGGGGTTTCAGCATGTTGGCCACCCTGGTCTTCAATTCCTGTGACCTCAGGTGATCTGCCTGCCTTGGCCTCCTAAAGTGCTGGGATTACAGGCATGAGCCACCGCACCTGGACAGGAGGTAATGATATTTTATCTATCAACATTTATTCAACAATAATACAATACATTTATTAGGCATCTATTGTGTGCAGGCATCACACTGCATAGAATGTGCAGCGTAAGCAAAGTACGAACAATGAGACAAAGATAAATAATATAGAAGTAGTCTCTTAAGGGAATTATAGTCAAGAAGGAGAGGAAAAGTGACTGAAAATCATGGCGTAATCATGTAACTCAAAGTATTTTAAAAGGCTTTTCGACCATATTATGTGCAGATCAAGAGTTTTATTTTGTTTTTGTTTTTTGTTTGTTTATTCTTAATCATGTTAATGTAGACTGACTTTAAAGACCCTAAGAAAATCTAATTCACGTCAGGCAAGATTTATTTTTTTTAACAACTTAATACTAGATTTGGTTCAGGCTTCATATTATCTTTGTAAGTAGCAAATGTAGCTGTTATTTGAAGCCATTAAAATACTAAATTTGACTGCAGCTGGTTATTGCACCCAGTCAGAAATGTAAAACTGATGAATTTGATAAGTTTAATTTGAAGCATTTGTGGGCATCTGCTGAAGTATGAAGTATCAGTATCAGCTATTCTTGGAAATGGAATGAAAAGAAAGAACATTTAAACGGGAAACATCTTCCAGAGCTTAAAAAAATTGTGTCATAATAATACTTACCAAATTGTCCCAATAAAACAGTTTGGTTTACATTTTAGAATGTTAGACTCAAAAGAAATCTTAAAACAGGTCCAATTTAGCCCAGGCCCCTAGCTTTACAGTCAGATTAATGGTGAGGAAACTGTGGCCAAAAGAAGTTAAGTGACCTCTTCAGAGCCTTACTACTCAGTAAGACGTTGTGAGCTGATATTCATTTCGCTGAACAATTGGTTGGTGATTAGTTCAGCACTCCTTGTTTCAGCAGTCAGCTATGTTTTCTGCGTTCAGAGATGAGTCAGCCTCCTCCTGGTGGACCTCAAAATATCAGATTCTCTACCACATTTCCATTATGCCTTTTTCAACGCCAGCATGTTTTTCTTCTGGTTCAGTGAGCTTACTCTACAAGATATAGTCTTCCTCTCTTTTTATTCTACTTTATTTTGGGCAGTCATCTGTGTGGCAATCACAGATTTATTAGTTGCAAATAAATGAAAGAGCTTTGGATGCCTGAAAACAGCTGCACAGGCTTGCCTGGGTTGATGCATTGATGTCAGCCTCCGAGCTCAGGGTATGTGCCAGAGTCTGGATCAGCTGCTCTTCCAGAATTGCACTCCTGTAACACAGCCTGGCATTATTAGGTTGCAATTATTTTTGCCTACAGCTGGCTATTCTTCATAGCCATTTTATTTTTTATTAAAGTGAGATAAAAAGGATTTTGTGCTTGAAAAGCCGCTATTTTGGCTATATCTTGAGCACACGCATTGAATTTCTTATCATTCATAGGACTCAAGCAGTGTCTTGAAAATGAGTAGAAAATATATCGTCTTGAGAATAAAACATATTGTTACAATATAATGCCTTTTTGGTGAACCCTGGGAGTGGCGTACTGTTAGCGGGAAGTGAATTTCTAACTTCAAATCGTTTTTTAAATTGTAATTATGAGCAACTTGAGTGTCTTCTATCTACCAGTTTGCTTAAGGGTATACATCACTTAATCCTCTCCTTTACCAAATGATAATGATATCATTAATTGTGTCACCTTCCCTATTTTACAGATGTTGGAAGTAGAGGTTTGGCAGGGGAAGTAACTGCCCTAGGATATACAAGGAGTCTGTCTTAAAGACCATGTCTTTACCATAATATATTGCCTCTCATGACTTGATGATTTATGCCTACAAAATCAAACAATAATTATATTTACTTCCCCCTGAAAATGGTTTTTACCAGTGCTAGAATGTTTGCCTCCACTGAGACATCATTAGATGTGTAGTCATAGATAATAGGTATCAAATAGCAGCTCTCTCACCCCTAGGTAAAGTGGTTGTAATCATTTATTTTTAAGCTACTCAACTATGTCCTTCATCATGATCTTGTTAATAATGCCAGGCCACTAAGGAGTTATAGTTCATGAAATTTCATCATGTAAGCTTTCCAAAGGCCCTCACCTGCTGAAGTACCAACTTTCTTTAATTAAAATTTTATCCTCAAAAGTAACAGTCGTATGTGGTTTTTTTTAGTTAGTTAATAATAAAACTAATTATTGTGCTGCATCTTAGGCTACGTCTATTTTAATATGAGTACTTGTAGCTTTGTGTTCTCTGGCATCATTACCAAGGCAACATCAACTAAGCTGATGTTTCTATCAGGAGGTATTGGGGACACATTTTAATCAGACACATTTGTAAGGCAGTGTCTGGGTCCCGCTTTTGCTGCAAGTCATATTGATGGTGAGGTACTAAAGCTTCACTGCTCAGTTAAGTGTTCCTTAAAATGTAGCTATGGTAAGATAGAGATCACTTACAAAAATGTGCTTACTGACTTGATAACAGCTTAAAAATGATTTCCTATCAGGTGCAGTGGTGTGCGCCTATAGTCCCAGCTACTCAGGAGGCTGAGACAGGAGGATTGCTTGGGCCTAGAAGTTTGATGCCAGCCTGGGGAATATAGCAAGACGCTTGTAAGAAAATTTCCTATGTGATAAGAAATGTTTTTAAAATATGGCTGAAAATATTACCATGTGAGAGAAAATTTGTACTTTGGGATGTCATATCAGGAAAACTTTGCTTCCACATTAAATTTACAAAGACCCCTCCAAGCTATGGGTTTTCCCTCTTGGATCAGTCTTAGATGCCTGAACTTGTCTAAGTGACATTGAATTGCTCTTTATCAATGGATATGCATTCCTTGTGAATTCTTCAAGCCCTCCCTCCCTCTTCTACCACCTTTTAAATACTCAGAATCCTTCTGGAGGAGTGTATTGATAGCCAGGCTCCATTTGAATTGTGTTATACTTGGATGATAAAGAATGAGAGTTACTCATCTCTCCTCCTGAATTAAGGGTTTTCAATTCTGGATTCTTGTGACTGGGTTTCTGGGCTTCCAGAAGAAACCAGAGAAATTTTATGAAAATTGCTTTCATATGTGCCTGGGTACAATTAAGTAGAAAAGAGAAATTTTATGCAAAATAACTTTTGTATGTGCCTGGGTACAGTTAACTAGAAAAGGAGCTCAATACTTTTATCAAATCTTTGATGTGATCCATATTTCTTTATAAATATTAGATGTCAGTACTCTTGATCAATAATTTTTCTTAGTAGTGCCCTGTTCTTCCCGTTTCGAAGACTAGTGAGGAAACTAAGCAGCAGTTCCTAAACTGAGGACTCAAGTTTTCTGGGAATTTCTGCTGTTAAAGATAGTAAGTAAAGTATGTCAATTTAAATAAGATTAATACAAATTAATACAACCATTCTATCCCACCCACCCCACTCCCCAAAGAAAGAATTTTGGAGATGCTCTCTGAGGGACTGGTGGTAGAAATTTGATGAGGGAGCATGCCAAACAATCATTCGTTTCTATAGGCACTGTTTTGAACCTAATTAGATGCCAAGCTGTTTTAAATAGTTTTAATTCCTTGCCTTACATTGTTTAACTTATATGCATAATGAACCATTGGTTAAAGACAAAGAAAACAAGAAACAAATGCTGCAATGCAATTTATCAAGAGCGCAGAATGAATCCCATTTTTCTAAGTTCATTTCAACAAAACCTTCACTATGTTTATAAAAGTGTGTATCATATACATACACGTGAAAACACAGTGTATGTGCATATGTGTGTAAATGTAAATATGTATATGCATGTGAGTGTAATACATATGTGTGTGTGTATATATGTATTTACTGTACAATTTACCATCTGAACCCATACACATTTGAGAGGGAAAAAGAAGGCTATTAAAAAATAAACTAGAGCTACAGCTATTAACAGACATATCCGGTCATCCCATATAAAACTGGAAAATTTGCCTTTTATTTAAAAAAAGATAGGAGTCAGAAAGTTGGATTGGATTTTAATCTTCATTTTATGCAATATATGTTACAATGTATATTAAATATAAGCTACTGATTAAAAATAAATAAGCAAATGAATTCCAAAATATATATAGAGAAAATAGTGACATGTATATCTCATTTGCTTGTTTTTGAAAGAATAAAGGCTATCTATATTCTGTAATTTGTTTTTCTATGGTTAGTGCTTGCAGTGAGCAGCATAAGTGCTTTTGTCTTATTGATCAATTAGAAACAAAACACAAAGATCACAACCAGCCAGTTGACTTTATAAATGCATAAAGTGTAATGTTTTCAGACATTGTTTGGGTGTTTTGTCTATTTTGGTACTTTAACATGTCTTTAATTTAATGTCCATTTTACTATTTATTCATTCCCTAAAGCCCAACATTTCAAAAACAGTCTGTTTATAAATCATAGTTTTACATAGATAAATAGAAAATAAATTAAACCTCATTTATCATTTATTAAATGGGGAATAGTAACATTGTTCCATGTGTGTTGAGAATATTATTAAACATTGCATTTTAAAGAATATTAGAATATTATCAATAATATGTTAATTGAAATATGCTTTCTTTAAAAAATCACTTGCTCAATCTTTTATTGCACAAAAAAATTATAAAATGGTTACATTAGAAACACTGGGAAAGTGGAAGTTTCTCTATTCCTCTGCAAGGGACTCATGTGTTAGGGATTGAGAAGCACTGTAATAGTCTAACAAGTTAGAAGACAAGCCTTCATAAGAACAGCTGACCAGGGAAAGCAGAGGAAGGGTGGGCAACATTTTGTTTCTTATCTTTGATGCAATGACACGGAGCTCCACTTGTTAAGTCACCGGAAAAAAGATGGAAAGGTACCTGCATGAATCCAGACTGCACTCAGCACCCTTTTGCTCTAGGATGGCTTTGGGTGAAAGGGAGCTCTCCTTTGATGGCGAGAAAATGTAGCCTATTGTAGGAAGTGTAAGCATAGCTTTGATTAGGAGACAAAAGACACAGTGGAACTGGGCTTATTCCTTATATGAGGACAAGAAGGAGACCTCAATTTTCTCTGAATACTTGGTGACACGCATGGAGTAGACCTTCTAACTAAGGAATACAGCAGCCTGGCTGTGCTGAAATTACAACCCAGAAATCACTGCTCTACCAGGAATGGGAGTCTGGGCCCAAGTGCCTTTCTAGGTGGTTCCTGTCTGGATATTTGCTCTCCAGTTAGAACCAGCTTGACCTTCCACTCTCTGCTGTATGGAGAGTTTGGCCTACAATCATTTTCACAGCTGCTTCTGCCACTTTTGCTACTAGGGATTAAAATTTCTCTATAATCCAAAAGCCGAAAAGAGCATTCATTGCCTGACCCATGGTCTCTTCCATGTGGCTAGCACATAATGACTGTACCTTGGCTCTTGTGGAAATGTAGAGCGTGGAAGCCCTAGGAGGAGCAGTTCCAGGAATAGTGTGTGTGCGCGTTTGTTTTTGATAGATCTGTCTTGGTACTACCAACACCCAGTTTGTTGTACATCTATGGTATAGTTCTGGAGAGAGTGAAAATACCCCTATTTACTGAGCACCATTTAGTGGAAACTAATGCTAACTACTGCACAGTAAATGCCATGTGCTGAGCAAGTCACATTACCTGACATCTACCTGACCTTCACAAAAGCCCTGGGAAGGTGGGAATTAACTTGCTCCCAGTTAATAAGCAAGAAAAGCGAAGCTCAAAGATATCAGGCAACTTCCCAGAGTCACAGAGTCAGTGGTCAGCAGAACTAGCATGAAGCTTGTGAGTTTCCTATTAGAAAGCAAAATTTCCTCAGATTTAAACCAGAAAACTTTTAGTCTCCTTTAAATATCACTTCATACTATTCACCTTGAAGGTGATTGCTTTAAATATTTGAACAAATTATGGCTAAATGTACTAAACATGAGACTAATTTCTAGTATAGCATTTTCTAAACCAAATATGATGTCAGAATTGCAAGGACCAGTTAAGGTCATTGTAGAAATAAACTAGATCCTCCTTTTTTCTTTTTCATTTCCCTGAAATAGTCTTCACCCATTGTTATCTATTTGATCTCAGTCATCTGGTTCTGCAGCCAGAGAAGGAAAATGTCAAATTCAACAAAATGAGTAGTACTGCTTGAGTTGAATCATAATTTAGCTTTTTTTTTTTTTTTTTTTGCTCTACAAGATATTTAAACAGTAACATTGCTTAATAATACTGTCTAAGTTATTATCAATTCCCTACAAACGTTGCCATTTCCTCCAAATGGAAAGGCAAGCATTAGGACCATGAGTCAAACACTCTACCCTAATATCTAATGACATATAAATTTGAGAGTTAACATTTACTTTAATTGCTGAAGCAGTCATGCTAAGTGCATCGTCTGACATATTACCAGGTGTTTAAAAGGGTAATTTCTGAGGGGAAAAAAGTCTCTAAAACTAAGAGACAGTATTCCACTAAAAGCATTATTCATCTCTTTTAAAAAATCTTCAGTTAAATAGATTGCCTCAGTAGTTTGGGAAATGGTCCCTGACATAGAAACATATTTCTGTAATCTTTGAAGGGAAGGGGTGTGCTGGTTATTCTCTGTTTCCTCCCAACACATAGCCATTCTCTATCCATCTCTCCTGACCCCATAAACTGCATCTGTCAGGTTCCTTTGCCCCCTGGCTTCCACCTGGGTTTTGCTAATGGAAAGCATCAGCTGCCAGAGATCAAAGGTCAGAGGGAGAGAGAGCAGGCAGAGGGGCAGCCAGCGAGTAGTCTTCTCACCATTCCCTTTTCACCTTGGGATGCAGCTGGTTCTGACAGGCAGCCCCTCCTCTCTGCTCTTGCTAACTGCTTCTAGCACTGGTTTCTCCCCTAAGACCTACAGACAAGGGGAGAAAACAGTTCCCTACTGTTATTAGGCTCTGGTGTCTTCCTCACTTGTTGATCCCTCAGCTTACCTACTCATTTGGCAGTACTCCCTTTGTTAAAACCTCATCAATTGAATCATTTCAATGGAATTCCATTGCTTGACAGGACTCTGAGGAGATGGGGGAAAAGTCACTAAAATACCTGTGTCCTAATTCTGGCACTTCTAAACCGTATGGTCTTAAATGATCTACACAATTCCTCAAGCTTCACTTTTATCTTCTGTAAAGTGAGAATAATAATGATACCCACTTCACAAAGCACTGAGCCCTGTGAGTACAATAGGGTGAACCAGGAAGTGTTACTATATTAGTTTGAATAAAGAAAGGAGACTGCTTGCTTTCCTGTTTGAGTTAGTGTAAGTGTGGTCTATACTAATCTACTATATGGCCTCCTTGAAATGTTGCCTATTGGTAATTAACTACTAATATGTATTTCTAAATTTTGGGATAGAATGATAGAATTGAGCTGATATTTTTAAAAGAGATGGTTTGATTCCATTTTTTGCAACTCATACATTACTTGAACCTCCAAAACTTATATTGTCTTTCTCCCTAATGGCTTACTCTGTGTTATCTTAGAAAAGTTTGTTGGTAGCTACTGGGGGCAAATTAGGTAAGTCCAATTCACTTATAAAAGATGTATTCTCCAGGTTCCTAGTAAGGACACAATAGCAGCAGAACTGACACATGTAGGGGAAGAAAATGGCTTTTTCTCCCAATTATGAAGCATTTGTGGACTATTACCAACAAAACAGAACACAGTTTCTCAGTGTGAGCAGTCAGGAAGCAAAGCTATTTCTTGTAATCTAGTCAGCCACCTTTGGAGGAAGCATCGTGGCATGTATGTTGGGGAAGTTAGTTACCGAAAACTGGGATTTTGTCCCTGATTATGAGAAATCCTGTGTATGATCCTGAACAAGTAGCTGTCTTAGTCCCGTAAACCTCAGCAGCAGCATCCAGAGTTTCTTGTGCCAGGATATCGCCACATCCATTGTTCATACTCAAGATAAATGAATGTAGGCTTAGTGAGGGTCAAAAGAAACGGCGGTGCGGTGGTTAGAAAAGCAAGAAATACTGCCTCAAGGAGGAGTAGGTGAGATGCAGTCTCTTGTTTGCTTTTCTTTTAGGTGAAATGTTAGGGCATATTTATAAAGGAGCAAACTCACATTTACATCCTAAAAAACATCAGGCTACAAGAATCTCATCTTGTTTTCCAAATGCCTCATCCAGTTTGAGAATGCCAAACAATCTGTTTTAGATGGCCTTTTCCCTCCCTTTTCTCACTCCTCTTTTTAGTCCCTTTCTATATTCCCTCCTCCTTTCCCTTTCTGGACCTGTCATTGCCCCATCCCACCATCAACAAGTAGAATTTAAAAACTGTGCTGTTAGAAGGAACCTCTTTCCCATCCACCTGCCCAGAGGCAAAGGGAATAAGAGAAAGTAGTTACTGTCTGTCCAGATTTCTTTTAATACTATTGTGATAATGATAAATCATTTCCCTCTGCACTGGCAAGGCTTTGGACTCTGTGTTCTGTATACATCGCTTCTTCATTCATTTTCTTCAAGATTTTATTTGCTAGCTTATTTTCTACTTGCGTGCCATTGCAAGATACTTGAGGAGTGGCTAGAATAGGACAGTTTTTTTTATCAGCATCATTAATGAATGTTCTTGAGGCACTGAATGTGAAATACAGGGCTAAGCAAACATGTATAAGATATGCTTCTTTTCCCAGAGGATTGCAACCTACCTAAGAAGCAGGAGCTAAGTAAGTAATAAAATGCGATTCAAGGTCATAAAGTGGGGAGTGCAAAGAATGAGGCATGGGCAGTTGCATATGTTGGTTATTGACAGAGGCTCAACCACTGGTGAGTCTCTTGTATGTCCTACAAGAGAGATCTTAGCCTATCCTCACACCTTTTGATGAAAATATTGTGCCAATTTTACAGATAAGAACAATGAACTAAGAGAGTAGAGATGGCCTCCCACACAGTGTAATTTGCCAGATCCAGTGTGAGGGAAAAAAATAATGAGTGGGCTAAACAATAGGAATTCAAGTCAGTGTGTTTGAGAGCCAAGGCCCAGCAGAGATTCTCAAAGTGTGGTACCCAGAGCAGCAGCAGCAGCATCACCTGGGAACCTGTCAGAAATGCATATCAGAATCTAAGCATCTGGGCATTAAGGCTTAGCAATTTGTGTTTTAATAGGTCCCAGAGGTTATTTGGAGGCAGGTTAAAGTTGAGAACCATTGACCCAGGAACAATGTATTTCAGCTGGATGGGGAAGCAGCAATCAGACACAGGTGAGATGGTGGGGCTGGGTTGAGTGGCAAGCAGTGAGAATCCAAAGCTCTGAAATGGCAGCCTGCAGACCTGGCTGGGTGTGAATGGGCCTGCTATAGCACCCCTCAGTGAGTAGCCTGGTGTCCTGCTGAGGATAAAATGTGAGGACTATTCCAGGCTTTCTTAGGCCAAGTGTTCCTGCTGTCTCATTACTCCGAAGACAGGGATCCCTCTGCCTGAGAATTTAGATAGCTGGTTGTCCCTTGTGAGGGAGCTCCTCTGCAGCCTCAAGGGAACTTGAGAAAAGAGGTTTATGACCACTTAAAAATACTCATGGCTTCATTTAGGTGCTTGTAAAGCACTTTTAATCATGATGAAATGCAAGTATTGTCTTCGAATGCCTTGAGTTGAAAGGGAAAGTTAATGAGTGAATGATTTGAATCATTTCTCTTCTTACCCTGGAGCAAGCCATTAAAAGAATGAAACTTCTAGTCAAAATGGAAACAGCCTGCCCCAGAGGGATGATTGAAAGAGTCTTCAGGACAGGCATTTGTCCTTTAGTTTTATTTTCACTTTAATTATTATAAAATCTGATTTGAGTGTTGACCATAGCCTCCAGTTCCAGCCAGCCAAAAAGATAAGCACATTTATATTTGTGTGGACAAGTCTGCAGACTTCTGATTGTTGTCTCAAGTCAGATAAAACAACCCTTTTAAATAACAGTTCCTCATAAGGTGAGATTAAAGATATTTCTTCTTGCTGTTACTAAGGAAAATCATGATCTAGTTGATTATGTAGATGAATAGAAAGTATCTCTTGGCTATTGCTTGGGGTTGTGACATCATCTGGTGCCCACACTCTTTACTTTGGGTAAATTATTGCTGTAATATTGATGAAATTAGGAAATAACGGAGAATCAGAGGTCATGTTCCCCAACTCTAACTACAGTGAAAACTTTAAAAATGTTTAGTCCCAATTCTCCTTGGAAAACATTGGTTACAGGTAAAAGACATACATTTATATCAAACTTAGTTGTGTTGTTGTTGTTTTCAATGAGCTATACATTAGATAACCTAGAACTAATCAATTGCTGTTGGGTTGTAATGAAATGTAAACAAGTAGGCCTTGTATTTTTTATGGCATTCTGAAATTTAAAACTGACTTATTATATCTACTTGAACCTTAAGGAAAAATCAGAGGAAACTTGATCCTGAAAACATTAGCACTTAGCATTTTGTACGTACATATGCTCAAATAGTATGTATCCATAGTATGGTAGAAAATATCTTACTGAAGCCTGTTTCACTCTCTTCATGGAAATTTCAGCTGATTGTCCATTTTAGTAAATAATATAGTACATGTTATTCCTATCAACTGATCTTGTCAATTAATTTGCAGTGGTGAGTTTGTGGGACCATGGACTTCTGATTGATCTTTAACCAAATCTTCCCTGGGTTATTGCAATTCCATGTGGATCAAAAAACACTAATCATGTTCATCAAATAAATAAGCACATATTTCCTTCAGGTTCTTCTCAGAAGTTATCTTGGGTAGCTTCTGTTGTCTTCTCAGGATTATGTTATAGCATTTGGTTATGACTCCTAATAAGCTCTCTGAGCTGTCTTGTGTCCTCAAGAGGAAAAAACCCAGGACACTTTGCTGCTGGATCAAATAGGGTGTATAGTAGGAGTAGGTGAAATGGAGAGCTACTAGATGATTCAGAGAGAAAGTTCAACTCTCTGTCACCCAAATCCCAGCGTTCTTGGTTGTATGCAACTGTTGATGTTGAATGCGCTGTGAATTATGACAGGTTCGTAGATTTTCTTACTCTTTCCCAGGTTTTTCGTTTTTTTAATCTCTTCTTTTAAAATATACTAATTCTGACATTTATCACATGTTAAAAGAGGAAGAAAAACAAAACTATAAAATCCCATCAACCCTATGCCTCCCTCTGGCTCTCTGCTCCTTTCTCTGTCCAGCATGGTGCTTCACTGCCAGGCTTCTCAAGCTTCTCAGAGGAATTCTTTTTCTTCCTGTCTGGCTGATGTACCCATCGCTAGCCTTGCTTTTATTGAGGTCACTGGTTTTTTTTGTTTGTTTTTGTTGTTGTTTTGTTTTGTTTTGTTTTTAAGTAGGGTCTGTTTTCTTCCTTGGCAGTTCTGCAACTGTGGTCATTGTCACCTTTTTCTTTCTTGAAACACTTCCCTACTTCTTCTTCCTTGATACCATTCTCTTCTAGTTCTTCTCATTTTTCTACTACTCCTCATTCCCCTATCCAGATTTTATTTTCTCAGTCCAGTATTTGAATATGATTGTGCCTTACAACTCCATTTTGATAGTCTTCTCAATTGGTACTCACTCATAAATATATTGTCCTTGAGAGCAACTATGTCCTGATGACTTCCAAATCTATGCCTCTAAAACAGGCTGCTTGCCTGAGCTCCAAACCCCAGACATATTGTTCGTGTGTTTACTGATCATCTCTATACACTTGTTCTTTCTGTATTTATAGCTAAGGCACTGCATTCCACTTCCTTACCCAAACTAGAACCTGGAATTTATTCTTTTCTTTTTTTTTTTTTTTAATTTCTGTCACCCCCTCCTTGCAGCTCATAGATGCCAGTTTCTGACACTTCACATCTACATCTCTCTCTCTCTCTCTCTCTCTCTCTCTCTGATATGTCTCTTCTCTGTTGCTGCCACCCTTGTCTTAACTTCATGTCTTCACCTTCCTTGCCCTAGATTATTGTTTTTGCTTTCCAGTAGACTTTCTACTGCCAGTTATACAACCCCACGTTGTCTCATGGAGAAGTTTTATGAAATCGCTGTTCATCATTTCATTGCTCTGCTTGTAAACCTTACATTGCACCTTAAGTCTTTCAGCATTAAATTCTAGTTTTATAGCATGCTTTTCAAGACTCTAGGATTTGAGCCTAGCTCCATTTCTATCCTCTACTTCCTCTGCCTGTTTCTAACCTATTGCTATGCCTGTATATTTACAATTCTCGAACATATTTTTTGTACCTTTGCTCTTTGCACATGCTGGTCCTTATGTTTATGCCTCTTTTGTGCTGATTATTTCCACATTGCCCTACCCCATTAGCATATATCTGCTCATCTTCTAGTGCTAGGTTCAATATGACCTCTTGGAAGCTTTCTACTGCATGCTTCTCTTATCCCTACACACAATAGAAGTAAATACTCTTTCTTCAGTGATTCTAGAGTTGAAGACAGGTGCCTATCCAAGTGTACTGCAAGATTCTGTTTATGGCCTGTCTCCACCATTTGTATAAGCTCTGTAAATGACTTTTATGGTCATTCTTACACCAAATGGCAAGAGGAAATAGTCATAACATTGTGGAAAAAAGAATCAAAGGGACAAAAATTTATGTGAACTGAAAATATGATTGCTTGACATTGAATATTAGGTCATTAGCATGCCAGAGCTATCTCACGCTGGCTCACAAGAGCCAACTGTTTAAAAATCAGGAATTTTGCCAACTGGTTGCTAAGCCCTTTGAGGCTTGAAAGTAGGCATGGTGGGAATATTTACACTAGGGAAATCAGCAAGCACCGCAAATTAGGGCTTTTGTTTTACAGGGAGACAGTTTTCCAGTAGACTACTGATATTCATGATTACAATGCAGTAAATTAATTCATGCTCATGTCCATCAACCGTGTGATACCACCAGAAATCATAGATTCCTGTTTCTGACAGTTCATATCCTAAATAACTCTCTGCGCTTCTTCTTTCCATTCCTATACCCTCTCCCTTAGTTCATGTCTTCATTATCTTTGCCCTAGAAAACTACTGTTGCCTCCCAGTCGATGCTACCACTAGAAAAATATTGTTATTAAACCTACCACTAGAACAATCTTTGAGCAAGAGTCCTGCCAGTCTGTAAATGAAGAAGATAGTTATCATTGACTCCTTGGGAATAATAATGTATAATGTTTTATTATATAAAGAGGGCATTTTTAATTTATCATCAGTTGCTTATGAAATAATTTCTTTTTTTTTTTTCAGTTGTAATGACAGGTGGATTTCTATAGATTGAATCTGTGGCCATAGTACTTACTTCAAGATAATTGGCCAAGGCTAGGTTACATCCCGTAACCATGCAACAATGACAGTAATTTGATCACAATGATGTTGACCTCATGACTTTTGACTTCATAATTATCTTGCTATGGTCAGCTGGCCAACAGCACTTCATCAATGAAAATATCTACCAGGAGGAATATTATCATGGGGACAATTATTAGAGCCATCTCCATTTTGACTTTGCCCCAAGCTTGGTCTGGGGAAAAAGCTTCTTAATGTTGCCTCAGCAGTAGTTTGCTTCCTCCCAGCCTGGTTTTCACTATATCCATAATTAACACGACGGGTAGAGGTGCAAGAATGCCACATTTTCTTCTAAGCCACGCAACCTCATTAAGAAAGTAAAACGTTTGTGAGTCTTTCATGCAGTCTTTCTCCCTCTGGGTTGTTGAAGCTCTCTGGATGTCAGCACAGCACTATGGGCCACGAAAGTTCAGAGAATTACTTCAATAATATGACAGCCTCTTCCATTTAAAATGGAATTCAATGCTGGCTTCCCTTGGAGGCATTCATTGAAATTCCGTGCATGATCCATTCCTCTAGTCATTTAACAATGTGTCTCATGTTTGCCCTGATTTAAAAAAAGAAAGAAAGAAAGAAAGAAAACCAGCTTTGTATTTGTGATAACATGGATCAGGATAGTATAATTGCAGTGAAGAGGCCTCCGAGCCTGCAGTAATAGGATGGTTCATCTGATGTGTACTGCCATTAGAAAATGACCCATGCATGAATGTTCTCAGGGGACAGTAAAGAGGCTTTTAAGAATTACATTCTGTGTAGTATGAAAGCTAATGAGCAAAAGAGGAAGTATGAAGAAAAACTACTGCTTCAGGAAGCATAGTTCCACTTAGGGCCTGCCACAGCTCCCCTCATTACTAGGATGACTACTGCATTACCCCCATGTCCATGCATACTCCCTGCAGGTCATCCTCTACCAAGTTCCTAAAGAATTAAAACCAGTGAATAATAAATGGTGAGGAAAAGAAAGAGGATGGATACAGCAACAGCCAATAAATAAGGTAAAAAAAAGACATTTATGTCAAAGATTAAAGAAGCCATAATGAACTTCAGCAAAAAAGAAAGACACAGAGAAAAAAGCAATTTCTTATACATCCTCTTTAAAAAATATTTCAGGACCACGTTATGCTATTTTACTTCATGTATATGAATAGAAAAGTACCTAATTATGATTTTAAGAGTATATATTTTAACCATATCTTAATTTTTAAACATATTTAAAAATAATGTCTTCCAGTCTAGTCTATATTGCTTTCTTATTTTAAAGGTTTTACTTGGCCAGTTGCGGTGGCTCACACCTATAATCCCAGCACTTTGGGAGGCCAAGGCAGGCAGATCATGAATTCAAGAGATTGAGACCATCCTGGCCAACATGGTGAAACTCCGTCTCTACTAAAAATACAAAAATTAGCTGGGTATGGTGGTGCGTGCCTGTTTTCCCAGCTACTTGGGAGGCTGAGGCAGAAGCAGGAAAATCATTTGAACCTGGGAGGCAGAGGTTGCAGTGAACTGAGATCGTGCCACTGCACTCCAGCTGTGTGACAGAGTGAGACTCCATCTCAAAAAAAAAAAAAAAAAAAAAAAAAAAAAAAAAAAAAAAAAAAAAAAAAGGTTCCACTTAGGGTTTTAGATTACGTAACTTGGGAGGAGTTTGGCTTATAGGCAAAAGAAAGAGTCACACCTTATTTGTCAAAATTAACAAACTTTGACAAACCAAATGGTTTGCCAAACCACTTGGTCTACATTGTAATTTCTTGGATTTATCTCCTGGGGTTTGAATTAGAGTAAGATAGAGTCTATAAAGGCCAGTAAAATTGATGCCTTCCTTGTGCCCAAGGACCCCTGGCTCTGACAGGCTTCATTGTGAGTGAAACTGTGGAGGCTCTCTTCGGCTTTACATGAGGGAGAAGTTGCAGGTAGGAACACCCATAACCCCAAAATTCACCTTTCTGAGGCAAGGCAATGACTCCTCTTTCACAAAACCATAGCGATACTAAAATATCAAGCTGTGTATCTGTTTTCTCCACCTAAGGCTACCATGAACACCACAAGGTTATCAATAGATGAAGCTAGAAAATATTTCTGTCTTAAAGGTGATGTGCCCCAGTAATGAAATGAGACAGGGAAAAAATCCACAGCGTTCATAGAATTAGAAAGTAGACTGATAGTAGTCTATGGATTCCAAAAGTACAGCCATCTCCAAGTGGCCTGAGGGGTCTTTATTTCCCCAAGCCTTCATCTGATATCCCAGGCTGTTTGGCAGAGTCCCTGTGTATCTTCTTTTTTTTAACCTATTTTTATCTTTCAAATAATATAAATACTATTCTTGTTTTTAAAGGCCAAGTTACTTTCCCAGAGGCAGTCACTAGCCTGGAACAGTCAAATCATTGAATTGATCATATATTTAATGTGGAATTAAGCTATTTGCATATTTCAAGATGTTAAGATTATTTTGAGAAAACAAGCCAGAATAAATATAGTCTCTTCAAAGATTGTGAGGAAAGCCATTATTTGAAATGGTCCTAGTAATTAAAAACTATAGTATCACTGATTGGAAATGAAGTAAATGAAGGGACGAGAGTCTGTTTAAATAGCCCCACCCATACCTCACCCCTCAACTGTCTACCTTGTGTTTCGCTCTCTAAGTAACAAGCCTTCAAACTGTTATTGAGTGATATGAGTTAATTCTGACAGGTAATCATGTTTTACCTTTAATTTATCTTGTTTTTCTTTATTTGATATTAATAAAATCTTGTTCACCAAACTGTGGAGCATAATTCTTATCTTTTTTACTTCATTGTTTTAAATATTGAGAAAACAATGTAATAAGCAGTCAATGAATACTTACCACATGAAAGGGATGATGTGAGGGCTATGTGAACTAGCAGAGTGTATAAATAAATGGTACTACAATTTAGCACAGAAAAGCAAGGATGCCAAAGTCAGAAAACCACCACTTAAATTTTAGCTACAATTCCTCGTAATAGCTGTGTGACCTTGACAAGTTACTATATCCTCCTAAGTCACAGTTTTCTCTTCTGCAAATGGAGTTTAGTAATATTGACTGCCTTCTAGGATTGTCGTAACAAGGGCTTAATTCGCTGTTTGGCTTAGAGTAAGTGATCAACAAATATAGCTAGTTTATAATGGAAAATCCTCAAAGAAGATGAAGTGCGGAAGAATTGACATGGAGCCAAGAAAACAGACCCAGGCAGATATTATAAAGTGGCCAAATGCACAAACTGTAAAACTGCAGCTGAAGGACAGGGCTTTTCTGGATAAGCACTTTTTCTTCTTCATATTCTTCACCAGCTGTACCATTAAGCTAAGCTACTGTAATTCCACCTCACACCACGTGCAAAGAGCAGAGTTTGATTCAGAATCAAGGCTCTTGCTGGTTCCTTTGAAATTTGGAGAAATATTCATATCTTGTCTTCAAGAGAAGTAATTTTTATATGAAGCAGCTTGCTAATTCGAATCATTTGAAAAGGCATTCTACCATATTAAGATTACTTCCTTTAATAAACACATGTATATCATGCTTCTTGGATGGATTGGGAGAGGCTGTGAGAATTGGCCAGCTTCTGAAGAAATGTGCTTGGTATCGAAATTTGCCCTCTTCACTATACTCCCTTTCCTGTTTCAACCTCCATAACTAACGGTAGGCATAATAGAAATGCAGAAATAGACACTACTATTGTGTCTGTCATTTCATTCATTTCCAAAATATTGAAACTGTAAAAAACTACTCAAGTAAGAGTTAAAATCATATCAGTCACAACCATGCCAATCTACAATCCCTAATCAATTTACATTCTAACTGTTCATAATTGTGCTACATGAAGATAAATGCTTTCTTGACTGAATATTAACAAAATGCCCTCAAACTACAAATAGTATGCAACTGTTGTATTTTAGCAGAAAACCTATTCCATTTTCAGATTGATACAATGCAGACATTTTAAATCTTATAAACTCCTCGATCTTTGCCAAGTGCATTGTTTTATTTGCTGGGAGGTATTTGTCCATTCCTAACCTTTTTACCTCCAGAAAATAGATGACACATGTGACTTGAAAATTGAATCGATCTTGACTGAAAAAGAAATAATAAAAATAGCTAATGTCTTTGTCATCTCTAGCAAGCCTACAGGGCAGATACTGTTGCTGCTTCAGTTTTGTAAGATGCATTATATCTTGCTAATCCTCAATAAATATGAAAAAGTGATCCTTTCACAGCTAAGAATTGACGAACTGGAACACATTTCTCATTTGAATAGACAAGATAAGCAGTTCCCACCAGTGCTGCCATCTCTGCCTTCGGGTGTGTTGTGTCCCAGGCAGACACTGTCGGTTCATTCGTAGGTCACTGCTGTTTTATTTCTATTTGTCTGTTTCTGGACCAGAACTCAGATTTTCATCCAGACAGCTGCCTGTCTTAAAGACCATTCTGCGATCTACCTTCTGTGACATAATTTAAGGAAATGAGTAACCCCAATTAAACCATTGCAGGTGTAAATTTCTTGCCTGGAGAGAGAATTGAGAAATAAATGGGATTCATGAATACAAATTGGGCTCTCCTTACACTCAAGTTTTCATTTTGAAATGGTAAAGTATTCACTCCCCACATAAATCCGCATTTGCCTTAAGTGTGTTTACCATGGGAACCCCAATGTAGAGCTGGTAGCCCATTGCTATGCATAACTGAATATTAAAGTTTACAAATCATCAGGCAGAGGAGGCCTGGAGAAGGAGATGCTGCGGCAGGGCAGCTGCATCTGGGCTGGCAGCAAAGATGAATCCTGCTGTCACAGGCTCTGCACCTTTACTGGGATGGGGCCGCCCAACCTGCCCACTCTTTTTCTCTCCTTAAATATTATTTGATATTAAGGATTGCTTCCTCTTCCAACCAAGACATCCTGCTTTCTGAATGTCTTAACAGCTCTATTATTTTCCCTTCACCCAGTTTTGGTTTAGAAGATGGTGTGTTAAGTGAATCTCCTATAGGCCACCTAATTTATTTTGAAACAAATGCCGCTGTGAAAGGATGGAAGGATTCAATAAGAAAATACATAAATAATCTTCAGACACTAAGCAACCCTCTCCTCTTTCCCCCACTTTCTTCTTCTCCTTCCCTCCCTTCCTCTCCATTTTTTGTTGTTGTTGTTGTTGTTGTTTGTTTACATTGTAACTGTATATATTCTGTGAAGATCCATTGAGGCCAATTGGCTTTTCAGTGTATAAACAAATATAATCCAAAGTACTAAATGGCACTCCTCTCATTTTCAACTTGTGCTTTCAATCTTCAGCCAGAAGTAAGGCCCTATTATATTCACAATTATATGGACTTGAGAATGAGTGTACACTGCCTGCCCTTTGCTATAGAACTAAATCAGAAGGAAGTCTGTTGGTTATAAGTTTTCTATGATTGTCCCAAGTTATTTTCTTGTGTATATAATAATTCATGCTACAAAGAGCTTGATGTGGTTTGGAATAATGTCATAATAAAATGGTAAAATAGCCATGGAATTGTTCAGGGCAATTGGATGTGAATCACAATGGGAGACCTAGACAATGGAAAACAATCGAAAACAATTTTCTACAATTAATGTCAAAAGAATTTTCTCTCATGTCTCTCTGCAAATGAGAACAGAGAAGTAGAAGTAGTGAAAATTGTAATGTGGGATTAATCGCATTTCTTCCTCCCAGATCTGATGGGTTTTTCTTATTGTATAGATTTCAAACACTGTAGCTATGCAGAACTCTGAGCTGATCTTGTTAGTCTTAAATGGACCTGCCAAGCATATTAAAGGAAGGTTCTGACTGTCTACTGTGGACAGAATGTAGCTCAAGGAAATGTGGTCACTACCGTTAATTATATTCATAATATGTGGTGTATTTACAATAATTTAAAATAATTCAGTAAATTGAAACCATTATGAAGATGATTTACGGTGAGTAATAAGAATGTAAAACAATGGGACACATAAGGAAAGTCAAAGGGTAGCTTTTTAGATTACACACTGGTTCCACTCGCCAATTGTAGGCATAGGTCAGACCTCCCAAAATGGCCTTTTCCCAAGCTTGCTCTCCGGTTCTCCAAACTGAGGATGCCTTGCTTCTATCTCATTTGATGAACTGAGCCAATCTCCTAATTCAGTGACTATTTGCAAGCCAAATTTTCATAATATTTCTGAAATGAATGAAGATACATTTTGTATATCCAAGGATAGTTAAGTGTTGTCTTCTGTAAAGACTATAATATAATGTGGTCCTTTAATATACAGACTCTCAGAGGCACTCAATATATAGATTATTCACGATGCATATTGATTAGCTAGTTTTTAACTTTTGGCTTCAATTTTCAAAATCCTATTGTGAAAGTTAGCTCATATTTGTGTTAAGAAAATCTAGGATCTTAAAGATTATTTTCTGTTGGAGAATTGTATTACGATAGCAGTTCCACTTATTCTCAGGTACTCTACAGGGTTAATAATGTGAGCTCTGGAAGGAACTTATTATACAGCATAAAGTGAATCTCTTTCATTTCTCCACCATTGTGTCATTTTCACCTAAATCATAACTTTCTACCCAGCATTTACAAGAACAATCCACAGGCTTCCTTTACAGGGGTGCATTTTAAACCACTCATTGAAGTGAGGATTTAAATAACTGGAATAAATCAATTCTGGCCTACTTAAAAAAAAAAAAAAATGAAAGCTAACAAACTGACCCACCCAGAAAGACATGAACAGATACATTTTTGAATATTGTATTCTGTACTATCTATTATATGTATTAATACTTGGTCACATATTGGGATGTTTTACCAAAAAATTCTCTCAGAAGCTAGTGGCAAAACAGAATAAAAGTATGACATGCATCCCACTTGCTGTTGCCTTTTTGTCTAAAGCAGTGGTTATTGTGAATTCCTCAGGGTAGCGGATCATTTGGTTCACTAGGACATAAAAAAGTAGAATTCTTCCAAAGTTAATGGGCTGTTTGATGGTCTCTATGTGTCAAATGAGATTGTCTGGGAAAAGAGGATAGTAAAGGAATGAGTCAATTTAATTGTAAAATAACTTGATAATCTGTTAATTCTCCAAATATCCTCAAAACCAAAGAAAAAGCCAAATACGAAAGGTGTAATTTATAGTAGTCAATTGGTATCAGTAGAGTCTTCTGTTTTTGTGTCATGAAAAATTTATCATTGTCACATGTGTTTAATAGACCACTCTGCGTAACAATAGAAATTTCGGTTAATTTTTAAAGCCATAATCTTGTTCACTCTTAGAAGTAAAAAAAAAAAAAAAAAGAAAGAAAAAAAATGCATTCTTATGGGATAAACATCTGATAACACATTCTGAATGTGGAGATTGAGATGTCTGAAGGCTGCCTTTTGAACTAGTACTTCTACCCCATGAAACATCTCTGTGTTCTTTCTGGCACAACCAGTTCAAAAGATCTCTTTTCTTCACAGGTTACCAGCCAGTCTTGTCTGGTCAACAGGGATTCCAAGGCCTAATAGGAGTGCAGCAGCCACCTCAGAGTCAGAACGTGATGAATAACCAACAAGGAACTCCGGTGCAAAGCGTGATGGTTTCCTACCCAACCATGTCTTCTTATCAGGTGCTCATAAACAGCTTGGAAAATTGTGTTATAAAGTAGCATTTGTCAAAGTGGAAGCTGTGGGTATGTCCCTGGTTTGGGTGGCTGGCTGGGGAGTGGGTTCTTGGCCCATAACTGTTGATAATTTACTTTGAATCAAGATTATAATAGAAAAGTAGGAAATGCAAAAGACAGGCTTCTATCACTACTGTGGCTTTTGAATGCTCTGCTAAATTTATTTCCATATAACTTCATATTCATGGAAGAAAATGCATTAGTCTACAGTTTTATTCATAAAGATCTTTGGAAATGTTATTGCATTTTGCTTATTGGTAGAAAGTCTTCATGACTAATTCCCATTCATTTTTGTACACATCCAAATAAACTTCATTTTTCCATAAATTTAAGTTATAAGAGATTTTAATATGGCATCTCAGATTCATTTCAAGGGCATTTTTGGAGCCTAACAACTGCATTCTCTGGACTAAACCCAAGTTAAGCATTTTTAAAGTGTTATGTATCCTTTTGTGATATATATTATGAAATACCCCAGAAGTAGAAATAAAGAGTTAGTGAAATGGTATAATAATTAAATTTAACTGTACCAGGTGCTTCTGACCCTAAAGGACCTATCCTAGGACCCCTACCCTACTATTCTGATTCACGTTGTATCGACTTCTACCTGTAGCTCCATGATAAGTGTTCTCTAAAGTTGCAGGTTGAGAGTATAGTGGGTGCCCAGGACAAAAGCCCTTTGTACTATGGAGGGCTCTAGGACACTTTGCATAAAATCGGAAAGGGTGCATGGCTTTTCAAACTGATAGAAACCCAGAGTGGAAGATCTAGACTATAGTTTCTAGAGGTCATCAAGAGACAAGGGAAGTCAGAACTAACACCTTCTGAGCATCTGCTGCATTCCAGGCAGTGTGCCAGGCCCTGTACAACATCTCATCAATCCTTTCAATGGCACTTTGAAGCATGTATGTCATTATTGCAATGGACTAGGGAATCAGAGAGGCTAAGTGACTTTCCTAATGTGAAACAGCCGATAAATGGCAGAGTTGGAATTGATGACCTGTTAGGTCTAACTCAAAAGCTTGAATATTTTTCGCGACACCATGTTGTTTATTGTACAGACCAAAAGTAGCCTCTTCATACAGCGTTCTTGCTTGTGTCTTTTTACAGGTGCCAATGACCCAGGGTTCTCAAGGACTGCCCCAGCAGTCATACCAACAGCCAATCATGCTACCTAACCAGGCAGGTCAAGGGTCACTCCCAGCCACTGGAATGCCTGTTTACTGTAATGTCACACCGCCCACCCCTCAGAACAACCTTAGGCTGATTGGCCCACACTGCCCCTCCAGCACTGTTCCGGTGATGTCGGCTAGCTGCAGGACAAACTGTGCAAGTATGAGCAATGCCGGTTGGCAGGTCAAATTCTGAGAGCTCTGGTTGTGGTACATTTCTTCAGATATTTCTCATGGCCTTTGATGGAAGAGGAACAAGGTGGGAAAACTGGCTGAGGACTTAAGTATTCACTCAACACTCAAATGATTGCTGCTGGTATTCTGTAAAAAAATAAACAAAGACTAATATACACGTTAGCTGGTTAATGGTGCATATTTCTGTCATGTCTGCTAGGTATGCCTTTATAGCTTAGCTAGTGACATGAATTCATCAAGGTAAGATTTTCTCCTACCACTGAATACCACTGTGTAGATTCTAATATCCCTAATTTGGATTAGTTTTGTACTTTGTGTTGAGTTTGTGATGCTAAAAGTATTTAAAAATTATATACTAAATCACATTTTACCAAAGCTGTAATGGAAAAGAAAAGAAGAATTGATGAATTGAAGGAATAATTTATATACATTATAGAGTTTTCTTTTTTAATGGATATATACTGTATTGTAGTGTTTAATCATAATAAAACTATTTGACCTTATGGAGGAAGGTCATGTTTTTACCACCAGTTTGGTTCACTATGTCTTCCAATGTGTGTTTTCTCATGTGTCACTGTATTCCTTTCAAACACTATTTCATGAATACTGCATGGAAAAGGTATTTCAGGTATTTTAAGTAAACTGCCATCACATGGGGATATGCCATAGCAAAAACTTAACCAACTGTAGTTTATTGTCGTAATACTAAAGGGTCCTGAAAATAAGATGGCATCCATTTCATTCATTCATGAAGTTTGCAATTTTAAAGTACATACCTTCCTATTAATTATAGGACTATTAAAAGCATGTAGTTACACTTCACTAACTAGGAAAACCTGCGTGTCTTCGTTAACAACAGTCCTACACCAAACCCTGCTCTACCTTCATGTGAGTTTCATTATGTACCCAAAAACAAGGTATCTTTGTTTAGAGGAAAATCAGAAGAGGCATAGTCTAATCCTGCCTGTTATATCAGGTCATACAATAGAAAGTGCCACTAGTATTGACAGTGAGTCAGTAATTCAAAAGTGCTAATGTTTGTCCCAGTAATTTAAAACAAAGTAAATATAGCAACGATTTAGTTGCAAAGATCTAGAACATTGGCAATTCCATTTAGATGAAGCCTATGTCTACCTAACGTCTCTTTGGGAAATAACAAAACTGTGAACTCTGAGGTTTGGCCCTTCTGGAAGATATTAATGGGGAAATAAAACCCCTTTGTTTTCACTTTAATATCATAGTACAATGACTAATAGTTTTGTATTTTATACTTTCTGCCTAAAAACCATTATTACCAGTGAGAGGAATATAAGGAATATATCTGGATCATTTCTATTGTTTTTATATTATCACATTCTCTGTTAGATTTGCTGTTTTTATGTTGTTCAGCTGTGGGTAGAGTTAAGAGCCAGTTAAAAACTCTATCTAGCAGATTACCATAACTTCATTCTATACTATTGTTTTCTTTTCCCTTTGAAAGGGAACTCTTACATATACTCTAATTGGTTTTATTCCTTATGAAGTCTGTTCCATTTTTCCAAGTTTCAGTCTACTAATATTTCCATGGTCTACCCTGACCATGAAAAGTGTAATAACTAGAGGATGTTGCATTTTTTTCTTATTGAGCCATTAGCCACTCTGAAAAAGAGCAATGTGTTTCTTTAATTAATACCTTCCCCTCATGGAAAGATGGGGTTGGCAAATATTTTCCATTTAGCTTTCTGATGTTGGGAGTGTTCCTAAATTTAAGAATCCAAATATGAGCCTGATTATTTATTTTTTCCATAAAATTCTGCAAACTTTTGACATTTTCTTTCAAGATCTTCAGAATTACTGAGACTTCTTTTCTATGGATTTGAAATATATGGTATGTTAGTGGTAAAGACAGGGCTTTACACCTAAAGAAATTTCATTTGGCCACTTTTATCCAAAGGTGTAGGTGTAGCATGATACACCTTTTATCCAAAGGTGTATCATGTTTAGACATTTGATATTTATTGTATAAATCCATTTGGATATTGCTGCAGGCCAAACCTTCTTTCCTACTTTCACAACATATTCCTATATATCTGTCTTAGTCCATTTTTGTAGCTATAACAGAATACCCGAAGCTAGGTAATTTACAAAAAAAACCCAAAGTTTACTTGGCTCAAGGTGCTGATGGCTGGAAAGTCCAAGATTGGGCAGCTGCATCTGGTGAGAGCCTCAAGCTGCTTCAACTCATGGCATGAAGCAGGAGAGCAGGTATGTGCAACGAGACTACATGGTGAGGAAGGAAGCAAGAAAGAGAAACCAAGAAGACTGAGAACTCACTCAACCCCACAGAAGGGCATTAACTTGTTTATGAGGGATCTGCCCCCATGACCCAGACACTTTTCACTGGGCCCCACCTCCCAACCCTGATACATTGGGGATCAAAAAACATTTTTTTTTTTTTCCCGAGATGGAGTTTCGCTGTTGTTGGAACAAGAGTGCAATGACTGGAGTGCAATGGCAGGATCTCAGATCACCGCAACCTCTGACTCCTGAGTTCAAGCGATTCTCCTGCCTCAGCCTCCTGAGTAGCTGGAATTACAGGCATGCACCACCATGCCTGACTAATTTTTTGTATTTTTAGTAGAGACGGAGTTTCTCCATGTTGGTCAGGCTGATCTCGAACTCCCGATCTCAGATGATTCGCCCACCTCGGCCTCCCAAAGTGCTGGGATTACAGGCATGAGCCACCGTGCCCAGCCAGGGATCAAATTTTAACATGAGTTTTTGTGGGGACAAAGCACATCCAAACCATAGCACCAGCATTATGGTATTCCAAATCTTAGACTATGCTTACTATTTTGTTGCATTAGAATTTTGGGGATGGCTGTGGAGAAAGATGGTTTTATTAGTGAAGCATTTTCAAAATTTATTATCAGGAGGACCCTTCATTTTTCATTTTAGTTACTAATCTTATTACCATCACATTTTGTAAGTACAGATTATTCAGTTTATAAATATATCAACATATAGGAAAACATGGATATTTAAATATATTGATATATTGCTATAGTTATTCCTAATAATTCTCTATACCTCTATGTGAATGTAAAAGAGAACAAGAATGACTTATGCATTCATTTTTTTCAGCAAAATTTTATTGCATACTGGATTATATTCTAATTATGTGGCACCACTCAAAACAAGAATACATATAAATTTAAAGCACTTAAATTTATCTTGTAAATGTTATCATATATTTTGTTATTGTTTGATAGTTGTAACTAAATGTTGTAACTAGAACACTAAAAAATTTAAGCCATAATCATGTTATTGATTTAATATAGTTCTACAGGGTATGAGATGAGGCAGCAAAGTGTGTTATACAACATTATGGAAATGCAATTATGTAATTTATAATAAATATATTTGGAAGACTTAGAACAGAATTGTAAATCATCATAAAAAACAAGTGGAGTATATACGAACCAGAGCAGTTTTTCAAGAAAGAATTGAAGAATGAAGCAAATATAATCAAGGGAAAAAATGCTACAGCAGAAATGGATTTTGAGATTTAATAAATGCATATTTAGACTATGCTTCCACTTTTGCTAACAGCTAAAGTATAAGGGGACACTTTCATACTCCCACTCTCCTATTACTTGTGTTCCACATTGTATTAGTCCATTCTTACACTGCTATAAAGAACTATCAGAGACTGGGTAATTTATAAAGAAAACAGATTTAATTGGCTCATAGTTCTTCATGGCTGGGGAGGCCTCAGGAAACTTACAATCATGGCAGAAGGTGAAGAGAAAGCAAGGCATGTCTCACATGATGACAGGAGAGAGTGAGCGATGGGGAACTGTCACACACTTTTAAACCATCAGATCTCATGAGAACTTACTATCACGAGAACAGCAGGGAAGAAACCAAACCCATGATCCAATCACCTCCCACCAGTTGTTTCCCCAACACATGGGGATTACAATTAGAAATGAGATTTGGGTAGGGACACAGCCTAACCGTATCACATATATACAGGTACAAACAGTGGGCAAAGCTGCAGGCCTACCTCTTACCTGTGCCTTGGCACTCACGTCACAGCAGCTTGATCATTTATAAACAAAAAGTAAAGTATTATAAATACTTAACCCTCGCGGTGGCATTAAAACAGATCCTTTGAGTTTTGAAGTCAAGTAATATCTTACATATAAAAGTAAGTATTTTATAGAAATATTAAATGAAGAAATTTTTAAAAATTCCATGGAAGACTCTTTCCTTGGAATATATATAGTTTTATGAAACAGACTGTTGCAAGGACAATCATAATTGAGAGACAAGGTAAAACAAGGTTAAACAATCTTTCTAAAAGCTGTCTAATTTTTGGAAACCTTTAACATATCACTTTATATTACAAACTTTTAAGAAGAAGGCATAATTTGCATAGTTTCTCCAACATATTTGAACACAGTATCTTTTGTTCATGGAATATATCAAAAGACTAATATTGCAAGAATCATTTGTTTTTTTAAATTGTGTTAGAGAATCCCAAAATAAGAGCACGAATAGATCTCTTTAATTCTGTAGAAACAGTGTTCTGCCTCAAAATGTAATATCGTAACCCTACTTCCAATGATGACATATTTTGGTAACTGCTGTAGTGTGAACTATTGAACTGTTTCTTCTGTGAATATGTGAATCTGGAAGGTCATGCCATAATGTCAGACTTTCTGGATCTTTATTTTTAATTCTTAATGTTGAAGGGTTTGATATCTATATTTATACTCCTATAATTATTATAGTCATATAGACATACTTGTCTCTACTGATCCTTTACACCTTTATGTGATTTTAAAAGAGAACAAGAGTGATTACACATTCATTTATTCAGCAAGGTTTTGTTTCACACTTACTAATTTCAAGACCTCGAGCCACAGTCTATGGAGCTCCTACCTTTAAGAAGCTTATGAATTTTTGAAAGATATTATATAAGTATGAAAGTAAATAAAAATATAGGAAATTAACTATAGGACTCATGTGAAAATGATGTATAAAGGTCTTAGAGAAAGAAATGATGGCTTCTGGCTGTGGTTTTATGAAGCTTTTGTCTTGGATTCTATTGGATAAATTTCTAGATGAAATGTGAACACAGAGGTAGGATGGGTGGGTTATAACCCCATCCAAGATAAATGCCTGCATGGAAAAGAAAGAAACATGGGAAAGTATGCAGTATAATTTAGGTTGCTTAGAGTAGGAAGTGAACAGCTAGAACGAAAGAGGAGGGGTACAGGGAAATTCATAATGGACCTGATTGGCATGACTTTGAATGCCAGGCACAGAGTTAACAGGCACCCATCAACTCCTGCAGATTTTTTATTGCAAGGTGATATGACCTCAGCATGGTTTATAAAGAGGTATAGGTCTCAAAAAGAGGATAGATTACTCTTCGTTCAGAAAGTGGAGATGAATGCAGCAATAATTAAAATTTGCCACTGAGCCACAGCTACCATTAGCATGGTTGGGAAAATTCAAAAATAATTTCTAGCTCTCAATTCTTAACACTGAGCAATTCTGTTGGATGCACAGCAATGCTTGAGAGATATATGTCTCATTTTTCCCTCTTGGACATAACCTTCTGCATCAGGGCACGTAAGTGCCCTGTCTTAAGCTACATCACAAGACACAGTCACTATAATCCGTCAGGGAAAATCAAATAGAGACTAAGCTGGAATTGGAAGCAGCACTGGGAGGGCTGCCAAGTCTCCATCACAATATATTCAGTATCGATGCACAATATGCAGTGAAATCTGATGTCAGTTCCCTATTCCCCGTTGTATAAAAAAAAATGGTGACAATGTTTTCTCATTATGGCTCAGAATCTTTTTTTCTGGACTGTTCTGAATACCACTTCTTCCACACAAGATTAGAAATCTTTGCTTCTTCCCATGTTATTCTGTTCACCTTTTACCAAGAAAGGTTGTTCTCTTTAGAGTTTTTGGCATTATTTTCTAGTTCTCTGCTTTAGTTTTTGTTTCAAGTTCAAATCTTTATCACCTGATTTCAGCAGGGTTTTACAACCTCCAATATTTTCTACAAAAAGATTTGCCACTGTTTTTTGTCATCAGTGGCAAGAGCTTTTCATTCGTTGAGCTGGGTCCTCTGCTGCTCTCAATAATGTGTACCTCGTAGGAATGAGAGGCAGCTGATACTCTTCTTCTGTAGAGGAAAATCACTACCTTATTGATATCTTAACAGAAAACTGATTCTTCTGTTGGGCATGATGATGCTTCCTCTAAGACAATATTAAATATCTCCCTGACAGCAGAAGCTCAGGGAATACTTTGACATTTGTATTTATTTAATTTGTTTTGTTTTAGTGCTTTATTCTATTTTACCCTCAGTGTTCGAATGGGAGAGAGAAGAGGTCAGATACTGAGCAAACAGAAGGAGACATCTGAATAAATCTGAATAGGAATGAGGCTCAATCTGAATTTGATGGATAGTCAATGAACAAACTCAGCAAGTATTCTTGAAGATGTGTGGGCAGATGACCCACAGGCCCAGTCCAATTTGTCTAGATAGCATCCCAGTGGGGAAGAGCTCAACTTTTTACATACTCCAGGCTTCTCAACTTTAGCATCTGGTGTATATAGGAGATAAGAGGGCATGTAGGGATTAGGGATGGGGAGGAGGCCAGGGAGGAAGAAGGTAAGGCATATATGTATAAAGGTCCTGGAATTAAAAGTAGGGAAGTTTACTGTGAAGCACTGAATCATGTTTCTAGGTAAAAGATCCAGAGCCTCTGTCAGAATAGCCTAATAAAATAGATCTGATGGTTAAATGTAGGTGATACTTATGGCCGTATCACTCACCCTGTATCCCCAAGGTTTTTACCGCACTAATAGTTTGAAACCACCAAAGTTTGTATTATCATGATGATACCATAAGACTCTCTACCTCCTTGAAGTTCTATTTTTTAACATGATATTTGCAGTTGTTTCTCCCACGTTATTGAGAAAGTCAGTCAGTAGGCACCTCTATCTCTGCAAATGTGTTTCTCCCCTTTGTGTAAAAGATTAGTGAACCTCAACTAGTATAACGTTCACATTTTTTGAAGAAATATCAGTGTGTTTGCCTTTCCATTACAGGGTCACTTAGAGAAATTCTATGTACATAGTACATTCTTGGTCACTTGTCTCAGTCCCATTAATTATTTCTAAGCTAGTGGTGTCATAGGATCCCTAGGGTGTCACTTCTCCAGCTGGAAGTTTCTGTGGCTGTTGCCACTTTTGCCCGAGTTTTGCTTGGGCCTGCTGAGCTCATTCTGTCCACTCATCCTGTCAGGCTGCACTTGGCTCATGTTACCAGCCCAGATGCCACACTGCCAAGGGTGCAGAGCAGCAAAGGGTGCGTGAATGAGACAGCATGGGGTCCAGTCACTGTGCACAGTGAGACACACCAGTTGCTGTGGGAGAGTAGGAAGCTCCAGGCACCAGCACAAGCACCAGCGCTGCACAAGGCTGTGGTTGGACCAGTCGTGACACAAACAGCTTCCACTGTGGGTAGTGTGGAATGCATTGGTGCTTGGATGCTTGGAGACACCAGGAACCACAGAGCCCCAAACAGCGTGTTACACCCCAGCTTAAGGAGCCCTTAGGTCTGGCCTCCCTGAAAGGCCAGAGCTCTTCTCTCCTTGTCCCTTGCAACATGGCAAGCAGAAGCAACAGGGGTGGGGAGTGTTGGGCATGTTTCATCCCTGTTTGTGTTACATACAGGTCTTTCAGTTCCACCATTTGGCAGGTGCTGAGTTCTTGTCTCATGTCTAGGAAGAATGAGGTATGCAGACAACTAGAGGCTAAGCAAGGTGAAGAGGTGCTTTATTGAGCACCTCAGTACAGCCCTCAGGAGACCCAGAGTGGGTACCTCCTTTCCACAGGCAGGTCATCCCAATGTCTGCAGCCCTCAGTGGAGAGGAGACCCAGAGTGGGTAACTCCTATCTGCAGGCAGGCTGCCTGACTCTACCTGAGTCTGACTTGCACATTTCCGGGGATTTTTATGGGCTACAGAAGGGAGGAAGTCTGTGCTAATTGGTCTATGGGTGGCCATGGACAGGCCCAGTCAAAGCACCATAAGTTCTCACTTGGAGCCATGGATTCCATGGGAATATGAAGGACAGCCTGGCAGGAATGCCAGTGTTTGCAGCCATGGCTGGGTGGCTGCAGCTGTGCCCAAGAGGATGGGGCTCCCACCCCACAAACTCAGAAGGCTTAGGTGGTGACCCCACAATCTCTGGGGAGTATGCAGCCCTGGTGGCACCTTCCCTGCTGCAGCTTGGATCTTCACAGCTACCAGTCCAGGTGGGCTGCTGCTGCCATCTGTGGAAATCTCAGAAACAGGAAAATCACCTGCTTTCTCAAAAAACAGGATGCACGTCTGTCATTTTCAAGTGTTTTAAATGTTTGAGTCAGAAGAATAAAGCTACATTTTCAAATGAAATGTACAAGCCAATTTCATCCTTTCCAAAGAGAAAGGAATTAGTTAAGGTGCTTAATAGTAATGTAACAGAGAGCAATGGCCTGAGACTGAAAAAAGCAGCAATTTAAATTGGACATTAAGAAAATTTCACTTAAAGCAAGGCCAATTATACAATGAAATAACTTCCTAAGGGAGAAACAGTGAGATGCCATTAAAAGAGTTGTTTAAAGGAACATAGATAAAAAACACTGGCAGCTGAATCTGCTGAAAGATCATTTTATGATTTATTGTCTTATTGTGCCTATACGTCTTTCTCACTGGAGATTTACCTGACTTGGTTAGTTTCCTTTACATGCCAGCAAGACTCATATTGTACCAGAGGACTAGGATGTTGTATTCTATTGTTCTTTATGCAAAATGTAAAGCTCTAAATGAATTTAGTGAAACAGGCAAGTAGAATGTAGGGAGCTAGTGTTGTGAAAAATCTACGTTGCGTTAGTGCCCTAGGGTTACTTTTTGCATGCACATGCATATGCACACACAGACACATATATACACACAAACACACATGTATTTCTATCTAATGTCTAATTCTGTTGAGTATATATCTATATCTTATTAAATCTCTTTTAAACTTTCTTCAAGAAATTAATCGATGGTTTGTTTTTTTTTCAAATTGGTGGCTCTTCATCAGTCTGTATTCCTGGGCTTGGGGATGCATACATAATAAGGATATGATGTGGATTCCTCCACACTGCCATATTGCTATACCTGCAACATGGGAGATAAAAAGCATCCTTTAGCTGATGTAAGAAGTCCTGAATTTGAATGCCATACCCCCCACCACCATATACACACACCCAAACACTCACTGTGGAATTTGTGCAAGCTCCTTAAACTTCTGGAATTTCACATTCTGCATTTGTGAAGGGAAAAGAAAAATGCCATGTTGGCTAAGGAGTGTTCATTTATAGAGGTTAAGTCGATTTTTATTATACTTTGGTATATTGTTCTAAATGAACCAAAAGGCTGACATACTGACCTGAAAGATTCCCTGAAATTCTTACTATTAATGTACTTCCTGGAAACCTATACATTTTTAGTGAATATTTTGAGTTTTCTTTTATGCTGTCTTAAAGAGCTTTCACAAAGGAATCCATGTTTACAGACTTCTGTTCAGAACAGGCTGTTATCCAACTCATTCAGGAGAAGGGGCATGCCTGACCCTCACTCAGCCTCCATCGGTTCTCACCACTTCCTTTTCACCTAACTGCATTCAAAACCCCATCTTCCTGACTGTGGCATCTATCTTCTTTCTTTAGACAGGTTATTCAGTCTTTGAGTCATTATTCACTAATCTCCAAAGTAGAGAGAATGACTTCTCCATCACTTAATAACTTTAGGAGCAAAGTGAGATTTCAGATAGGAAGCTCTGTCTAAACATCCATCCCTGGAGTTTCCAGTGCAGTACCATGTCCCTAAATGCTCTGATCAATTGTGAAATTTGGGTGATTCATGTCCAGTAAATGGGATGGGTGGTAGAGAATGAGACTTTATGATTTCATGTATTTAGGAAGATCTATAGGTGTCTCTGATGATCAGTCAGATTAGGGTTAGATGACCTTTGAGATCCATGACAGCTCTAAGAGACACTAATGACTTATATAGAATATTTCTAGGTCATTATACAAAAAGTCCAATTCCTCTAGGTTATTCAGGGCAATAAATGTGTTTAGGGTAATTTTCTGAGTGTGATAAAGGATACTCAAGGCCATGGGGATTTTTTTTTTTCTTTTAAAAGGTACAAAGTTTTCGGGGACAGACAGAATTTGGAGAGGTCTGCAAAAATTTGGTCCTCTTTTAAAGAATTTATTTAAAAAATTAATATTACTGTCCACTTCCAGGCCTTATACTACAAGGAATAACCACATTTGTATAGTAGTAATCGTGCTTCAGAGGGTGATGCAACAAACATAAAGGTGAGTGTGATATGCATGGATGTTTTAATTAAAGGCAAACTAGGCAGAAAGCCTGCTTTGGTCTAGGCTGCCGGCAGCACCAGCTCTTCTTGTCCAGTGTATGTTTTTCCTAGGCATTGTATCCTTGGAGATGAAGTCAATGGCAGAAGATAAGGGGAAATAATTTTTATCTTCTATTTTTTTCTGAATTATTTTGCTATTTTAAAATTAAGGCTTCTTGATGTATTTATTAAATATATGTTCATGTTATAAAAATTAATTTTGTTGTGGTCTCTAGGGAGCCTTTCTTACGTTTCAGAATCTAAATCTGAATTTTTCTGTGTTTTCTGTTTCTCTGAAAAAATATAATATCTCTATATTTATTGAATAGGTAGGAAAACAGTTGTGTTTCAATGTTTGCCTGTGGCTGTAATTCATCTTTCCTGTTTCTGAAATTAAACAAATGGTTCTGCAATTAATGCCGTTCTGCCTGTCTTCATAGAAAATTACTCTCAGAGCAAAACACAGGAATCATTTATTTTCCCCTAGGAAATAGCATTCTTTTCTCTAATAGACAATAATATCTTTGAAATTCATTACTTTTACCTTTTCACCCTGGCTACTAGGAAGCTTGTAGCAAGTTTTTGCTCATTAAAGCTTTCCTCATCAATAAAATGTTAACATAGTTTAGCTTTTGTTCCACTGTTGCTAATGAGGGTATCTTTTCCTTATGGTATAAATTATTTCTATTCTTACTAAGAAGTTTTATTTAGTACAACACACTTCATAAACTTTTTAGTATAAGTGAAGGTATTTATTAAATCAATCAATCTTTATCTCATACCATACACAGAATTAAATGATAGATGTATTGTAAATGTACTTGTAAATGCTGAAGCTATAAAGCCTTTAGAATAAAACAGAATCTTATTTTTATGGCCTTGAAGTAACCAATGGTTTCTTAAAGAGAAAAAAAAGGCTAATGATAAAGGAGAAGGTGAAAACTTAAACTTTTAACATGAAGAATTTCTTGTCATCAACAGTCCACTAATAAAATACTGAAAAGGAGGCACAAAATAAGATAATCTATGTATAATCCAAGTAAATTGCAAGTCACTGGTATATGACATATAGAAAATACAAATATTTCTAAAACCCATAAGAATAAAACAGTAAAGTCAATAAAATAATGAGCAATAAAAGTTGAATATGCACTTCAAAAAAAATAAAATTTTACAATACGTATGGAAAAAGATGTGCAACTTAATTACCTATTAAGGAAATGCAAATTAAAACCATATGAAATATTACTATCTAGCCACCAAAATAGCTAACTTGAAAAAAAAAGGAAAATATCAAGTGCTAGAAGGGGATGGAGCGCTGAAAACTCTTGTGCATTGCTGGTGGGAGTAAAAATCGGTAGTCATTTTGGAAAACTGTATGGTAGTATCCATTAAAATTAAATATAGGCATAATCCCCTATTTGTATAGTCAACAAAAATAATGCATACACTAAACAAAATATGTGTCCAAGAATGTTTACAGCAGCACCATGTTTAACAGCAAAAAAAAAAAAAAAAAAAAGAAATTACCGAAAAGTTCATTAACAATAGAATGGATACATACCTTGTGGTATTTATTGAAATATCACAAATTCCATAAGTTATGCACTAGAAAATTATATATCAATGAGGATAAATCATTTGGCACTATCTGCAACAACAAGAGAGTATAAAGTTATAAAAGAGTGCATATCGTATGATTCTCTCACATAAAGCTCAAGTAATCTATGCTGGAAAACCAGTATAGTTTTTACCTTTCGAGAGCTATACAAGGGTGACAAGAGGGTGCTGATAGTCTTATATATTTTTTATCTGTGTGTTGATTATTCAGGTTTGCTCAGTTTATAGAAATTCATCAATCTTCCCCCCCCCCTTCTTTTTTTGCTCACGTTTCTGTATGTCTGTTGTACTTTCAAATTATTGAATGATTAATTTGTTCTCTCTGGGAAATAACCCCTACCAACACCTTTCAATTAAAAAATATTCTCACTTTTTCATCTTCTTAACAAAATGATAATAAATGTTCTGGATATAAGTATTTTAAAATAACATTTTCATCTAGTAGAATATGTTTTAATGAGAAGGGGATTGATTTAAAGTACTTTCTACTTTTCACCTTTTTTAAGGGTGTTTTTGTATGTGTTGGTTGGTTTCTTGTTCAAGTATGGAAGGCAAACTTAAGAAATCTTAGAAATTAGTAATTATCTCTGTGGATTACCCAGTGTTGTGATTTTAACTACATTGATCATGGCTGTCTCTTGAAATCATTGATTATAGAAGATCCACACCACTTTTTAGAATTTCTTAGAACTGCCTGGAGTCCTGGTTCCAATAGAACTGGGGTTGTGATAAGTCCCCGTTATGACAGAAAATATATTCAGTGTGTATGAGATGATCCCTCTCACCCTCAATTGGATCCTTTCACTTGAAAGATGGAAGCATCTCCCTCCAGCACTGTGTGAAAATTGGAGGACTCACTGCCTTCTCTCTGACATCTTGTTCTAGGAATCATGTTTTCAACTTTTAAAATTTGAAAACAATGACACTGGTGTATAAAAGAGAAGAGATTTTGAAAGGATTTGTTTTTTATCATTCAGAAGAAGTTCTTCACTTCTGTATCAATCAGCTTTACACTGGATAATGCTGCAGCAACAAAAAGCGCAAGTACTCGAAGGCCTACAAAGCAGAATTTATTACTCGCTTATGTTACAGGTGTCTCATAGGTTGGAGTTAATCCTACCTTCTCTGTTGTTGGTATTAAGACCCATATTGTGGCCTGATCAGCAGTTGTGCTCAGACCTGGTTTGAGTGTGGTTGAACTTGGTTTGTTGAGACTCATCCATTATTTCATTTGTGCAGGGCATACTGGAGAATAAAAGGAGCTATGGACCAGGTATATTGGCTCATGCCTATAATCCCAGCACTTTGGGAGGCCAAGGGGGTGTGGATCACCTGAGGTCAGGAGTTCGAGACCGGCCTGATCAACATGGTGAAATTCCGTCCCTACTAAAAATACAAAAAACAAACAAACAAATTAGCCGGGCATGTTGGCCAGCACCTGTAATCCCAGCTACTTAAGAGGCTGAGTAAGGAGAATAACTTGGACCCGGAGCTGACAGTTGCAGTGAGCTGAGGTTGTGCCATTGCACTCTAGCTTGGGAAACAATAGCAAAACTCCATCTCAAAAAAAAAAAAAAAAAAATAGAGGACCTATGACGGTGAAACCATCCCTGCACCCTTCAGGTCTTTAATGATGATACAACTCTCTGCCAACCACCTGGCTCACAATTAGGATACTATTTTGATTTTTTTTTTTTTTTTTTTTTTTGTCCTGACCAAGGATGAGGGACAGTTTCAGAGGTTTCCTCTTGGCCTTCTCCACTCTGATGGTTTCATGTGCAGGTCAAAGATTCTATGTAGAGGCTACTCCAACTGCCAGGTATGACCATTTTCATTAGACATTTAGGAACTGGAGAAATCACTACTACAAGGGATGGTATGCCCAGCAGGTGCACTACAAGTCCAAAGTAGCCAGGTTTCTATTTATTGCCTGGACCATGTAAACCCTATTCTGACAGGACCTGTGATGACATTTTAGGCATCCAGATGCCTCTCAACATGAATGTTCACTCTGTGTCCAATAATCCTTGAGATGTCTGGATACACTCCGTCTCCAGAATATAGTCTAGTAAATGACTGTGATAGTTAATTTTATGTATCAACTTGACTGGATAACAGGATGCCCAGATACGCGGATAAACATAATTTCAGGATGTGACTATGAAGGTGTTTTTGGAAGAGATTAGCATTTGAATCTATAGACTTGGCAAAGTGTGCTTCCCTCCCTAATGTGGGTGTACATCATCCAATCTATTGAGGGCTTGAATAGATCAAAAAGGGGAAGGATTGGAGGCTTCACTCTCCCTATGCCTGACTGCTTGACCTAGAACAATTAGTCTCTTTTTGACCTTGGTGATCCTGGTTATCAGGTTTTCAGACTCAGACTGACATCTACACCATTAGCCGTCTGGCTCTTGGGACTTTGAGCCATACCACTGGCTTTCCAGGGTCTCCAGCTCACAGAATGCATATTGTGGAGCATTTCAGCCTCCACAATAATATGAGCCAACACTGTATCATATATACACATATACACAGTCATGTGCCACATAGCAATCTTTCAGTCAATAATAGACTACATAAGTAATGGCAGTCCCCAAACATTATAATACCTTATTTCTACTGTTTCTTTTCTATGTTTACATATGTTTAGATACACAAATACCATTGTGTTGCAGTTGCCTACAGCTTTCAGTACAGTAATATGTTGCACAGATTTGCAAAACCTATACGATACAGCCTAGGTGTGCAGTAGGCTATACCATGTAGATTTGTGTAAGTACATTCTACGATGTTTTCACAATGGTGAAACTGCCTAATGACACATTTCTCAGAACGTATCCTCTTTGTTAAGCAACACGTGAACTGTATTTATATCCTATTCATTCTGTTTCTTCAGCAAACCGTGACTAATGCAATGGCCTTAAGTCCCTTTGAGGAAGGCCTGAGAAAAGTCATCACAGTATATGCTTGCCACAGTGCTGCAGGATCCTTCTGTGTATTCGGTGAATAGGTTCTGGATGTGAAAACTGGCTCAAATGTGGGAACTGAGCAAGAGATTGTAGCTTTTTGTTGGATCAATCACTTTCAACCTTCTTCTCCTCGACTTTTGCTTTTTTTGGTGGTAGATATTGTCTGCTTATTTTGTTCCAAGGATGAGCATACTGTGTCAACCATCTCTACAACTCCCTTCAGGGCAAATATTCTGGGATACCTTTCCAAATTGATCTGTCATTGCAGCAACGGTGGCCCCTAGCTTTCAGTAACTAAGTATGGCCATCTGACACGATCAGTCTGGGGTACCATCATTTCTGTGGATATTAACACACCTAGCTCTATCACCTCCTCTCTCTCCTAGCATCAGCCTGACCTGCAGAGAAGGCCACCACTGATCCTAAAAATACTAGTTTCCTTCTCACCACCACAGCCCCTGTTGATCTTGATGAATTGTCATGCTGTCATGATGTCCTCGGGGCCTCCTGTGAAAGATAACTGGTGGGTTCTCTGACTTTTTATAGTATATCTATTCCACCAAGCCCATTTCCTCACCCTTCTTATTCTTCCCTCTACCATCTCTCAGGAAAGCTTGGGCTTTCTTTCTTCTTCAGGGCTGACCATCGATTTTTCCAGCACTCTAAGAGTCAGTCTGCTCAGTCACATAGCTGCACTTCACTGAGAGTAGAGTCTGGGAAATACATTCCTGGTTAGAGGGCCACTTAACAGCAAGACCCCTACAATACGGAAATAGAAACCCAAACCTTTGCTGGAAAGTGAGTCTTTTCTATCACTAAGAATCAATACAGCTAAAATTAAAAGTCTAATAAAATGTTATAATTTTGATAGGATTGATAAAAAAAGAAAAAATATTACAAAAAACAAATGGAGCATACCTATGAATACAGTATAAATAAAAAATAAGTCAATACTCTGAATATTTCTATGCCAATACAATTGAAAAAGAAAAAAAAGTATTTGAAAAATATTAATTATCGAATTGCTGACAAGTTAATACAAAATCTGGAAAACATGATGAAAATTTTAAAAAATACATATTATAATTAATTAAAGATATTCCAACTCCCGAATACTGTCCCAAAAATTTTACTAAGCAATCTTACATACATTCTTCCAGAGATATTTTTAAAAGGCAGCTCCCACAAAATATCTGAGTCTGCTAAAACCATGAAATCAAAACAAAACAAAAAGAAAAAAGTCAAATTACAGGCCTGTTCATTTATGAAAATAATTGCAAAAATTCAGAATAAAATATCAACAAATGGGACTCAACTATGTCTATATATATTGCATTGCAGATCACATGCATTCATGTATATATCCTAACCAAGTTGGTTTTATCCTAGGAATGTAGGAAGATTTAAAATTGGTAAAATTAATTAATATAATTTGCTATATTAACAGATTAAAATATAAAGTTATTTCAATAGATGCTGAAAAACAACTATTTGATAGAGTCCAACATGCCATTGATTAAAAACAACAAAATATCTCTACCGAGCTCACTAGGTTAAAACAGAAAGTGTTTTAATTGAAGAAAAAAATGTATTTAACCCAAACTTAGAGAAAACATATTACAAATGACACACTAGATGCATTATTTTTAAAATGAAGGACTCTCAAGGATGCTTGTTAATAATCATATTTATTGATTATCATACTGGTGATGTAAACCAATGCAGAAAAGTATGGAGAAGCAATAAGGGATATAAAGATTTGCAAAGATTTAATAAAGCTGTCCTTCCCACATAATAAGATTGCATATATAGAAGAACCAACTAACTATAAAGATAAAATATCATAATTTATAAAATAAAATTCTCATATAACCAAAACACAACATATAACAGATTAAAATATGTACTTTATTAGAGTAAAACATATGCAGCAAACATGTAAAAATAGAGAAGATGTAAATAATAAGTGTATGTAACTTACAAGACTAAAATATATTATATCTGTATCAATGACACAAAAGAACTTTTCAATCAAAAACAGTAAAAGTTTTGAAGCATATATAAAAGACCTAAATAAATGAAGCATACATTACGTTCAAGATATATATTTCACTGATAACTCAATTTCATATACATGTTAAGACAACAATAAATTAATGTAGTCATAGGGATAAAATAAAAGGCCCAGAAACAGACACATTTATATATGAAAATAATACAATGCCAACTGTGGGAAAATAATATTTCACCTAAGACCACAAAGGAGACAGTTTTTAATCTCTATAAAAATAAAATTAGATTCTTATTTCACAAGAGGCACACAAATAACCTTGAGGTAAATTAAAATTCTTAAAAAAATAGCAAAGTCATAAACTGTTAGGAGAAACTAAAGAAAAATGTCTTTATGCCCTCAGGTTATTACAGATGTGTTTAGAGAGGACACAAAATCACAATAAAGCAAAGTTATTAATACATTTTGATTACCATAAAATGTAAAACTTCTCTACAAAATTTTACCATTGCAAGGTGAAAAGAAACACTATTAACTCCAAGAGATTGTGGGTGTGTATTCAAAATATAAAAAGAACACTTGTAAATCAATAAGAAAAAGACATACAATCCAATAGAAAGATACAGAACAGAATTGAACAACCAATTTATAAAATAGTAAACTTGATGGTGAATAAATATTGAAATAAAAACTCAATCTCACAAATGATCATGGAAATGACAATTTTAAAATTCTTATACTATTTTACTCTTAATCGCATTATATGTTACGTTACATGTTATGTTTTGGTAGTATAACATTTTTATTGCATACATTATGATTTTTTTTCTTTATAGTCATTTGGTTCTTCTACATAAGCAATCCTATTATGTGGGAGTGACAGCTTTGTTAATTCTTTGCAAATTCTATATTTCAGCACTTAAAATTTTACTTATGGAAGAACACCTAAGAATACCCTCTTGCACAGGCAAATAATATTCTCGTTCATGAGAATATTTAATGGGCAGTGTTTTGACTTGCACAGGTAAATAATATTCTAGTTCATGAGAATATTTAATGGCCAGTGTTTTTAAAAAAGGAAACTTTGAGTCACCCAAATGACTCAAATGACCCAAAAAGAGTAGGAGAATGGACAAATTATTGCATTAATAACATAAAATATTATACAACAGTAATATGAGTGAGCTACAGTTGCACATAGTACAGAAACATCTCAAAAACATAAATTTGTGATAAAATATACAAATAGAATATAAATAAGATACATCAATTTGAAAGAAGAAATAATACTATATATGATTTATAAACATGAGTAAATACAGCATAATTAAAAACATGTAATAAAACATATATGCTAATAATTACCACTATATTCAAGCTAGGAGTTAATTCTGGGGAGACCAGGGTAAAGAATGGAATGGGTATATTTACACAAGAAGTTTCAAATAGATATGAAATACATGATTTCATGTAAAAAAAGATGATTTCACGGAAATAGATGACTAAATACCTGATTGTTTGCAAAATTTATTCTCTATATTTTCCTGAAACCTTGACATTTCAAAATAAATATTATTTTACGATACATAGAACAAAGTGTGCTGTGTTGTTTGTTTTAGTTTTATTTCTTCACCTCTGAGTGTTCACTTATGGTACTGGTGAATCTTCGTTATTGAGAAATATCCTACATTCCTTCTTATAAACATTATAACTTATTAAAGAGATAACTGTGTGGAGACTTGATAGTTGGACCATGGGCACTGCCAGCATTCCTTCCTCCGTCTTAGGAGAAATATTGCCTCGCATGGTCATCTGAATACTAGCTAGGTAGGCATAAAACTTTATTAGCAGAGAAAGTGGAGGGAAAGCAATATTTATGAAAGAAAGAAGTGTGTGTGCATGTGTGTGTGTGTGTGTGTGTTCACCTCAGGGTCTCATTTATTTGCTAAGATGAGTAAAATTATATTTATCATAACTTCCTGGGGCATTTGGGTATCATTGATACTTTTAAGTTTAGTTGATTTGAAATAACACTTCACATCTATTTTTATTATTGTTGCAAATAGTATTTACTAGATATTGAATACCAACATCACAGTCGAAATGAAATGGATCATAGTAAAGGCTACAGACCAAAGACAATTGGATTAACTACATTTAGGATTTTTTGAAAATGCATATGCATCAGGGCCCTGATTACTCTTTTAATAACTACCAATATCCACTAGTGAAGCTGCTTGGGAGCCCTGAGTAACTTCTGCAATTTGAGGCAAAATAGTAAATGTTTCGGGCTTGGATATTCTCATCTCAGAAGGATATTATTAAGCTTCAACATAATTTATTTTTCTCCTTTATAAAAAATTTTGTACCACACTGTAGCAGTAGGAAATTAATGAACTGTAAACTTTTGCAACTAACAAAACTGTAGACAGCATTTAATGTTAGCTGAGGCCCCTTAGAGTAAATCTTGAGAGCTCATAGTGAAAGTGTCAGAATTAGAATTCAGATGTCCTGCTTTCTGTCTTAGTATTTATTCATTCTGAAGTGAATTTACTCCATTATTCTCCTCTCACAGGGAAAATAAATCATTATCATTAGTCTCTATATTTTTTATTCACAATGCCCCAGTAAAAGAATATATATATATATAAAAAAGATTCTCAAGAAAGAAAAAAAATCAAATAATAGAAGCAAACTCAAAAACAATTAAGACATAGGAGTGGCCCAGCACAGTGACTCACACCTCTAATCCCAGCACTTTCTGAGTCTGAGGTGTGCAGATCACTTGAGGACAGGAGTTCAAGACCAGCTTAGCCAAATGGCAAAACTCAGTCTCTACTAAAAATACAAAAAACAGCTAGGCATGGTGGTGTGCACTGGTAGTCCCAGCTGCTTGGGAGGCTGAGGCACAAGAATCCCTTGAACCCAGGAGGCAGAGGTTGCAGTGAGCCAAGATTGAGTCACTGCACTGCAGCCTGGGCAGCAGAGTAAGACTGTCTCAAAAAATAAACAAATAAATAAAATAAGATACAGGAGTTAGTGAACACATTTTACGTGACCATAATAAATAAGTTAAAGAAAACAGATTTTTTAAATGGTTGAAATGATAACAATTTTAATTAAAATTTGGAATCTATAAAAACAAATTAAATGGGCATTCTCGAACTGAAAAAAATATGTATGTAATACTGTAACTGAGACCTACTGGAGGGATGAAAAGAGACATTTAGCAGAAGGTAGGATTAATGTGAACTCAAAAACAGATGCGAAAACATCAAAACTGAAAGAGGCACAAACATGATGGAAAGGGCAAAACAGCATAGGAAATATATAGGCTGCAGATGGTCTAACATACACGTAATTGTAGACCCAGAAAAGGAGGACAAAGCAATGACTAAAGAGCAAATGGTCAAGGTGTTTTCTAACATGCTAAAAGTTATCAAAACACAGATTCAAGAAGCTCAAAAAAAAAAAAAAAACCACTAAACAAGATTAATACAAAGAAAATTATACAATTATGTAGTCTATTTGGGTGGAACACAGTTAGGCAGTTTATTTGATATCGGCTGGGGTCATTCACGGATCTGCATTCATGATAAACTGCCAAGTTGACTGATGGCTGGATGGTGCAAGCATGACCTAAGCTAGGACGGATTGTATCTGCTCTACATGGTCGTCTGTCCTCCAGTAAGCTATCTCGCTTATTCTTATGGTAGCAAGGCAGGGTTCCAAGAGAGGAAGAAGGCTGACAATTAACACAATATCACTTCCACCACATTCTATTAGCCACAGCCAAACACAGGACCAGACTACACTCAAAATGTGGAAAAACAGTCTTAGTTCTTGATGGAATGAGCTGCAAAGCTACACTTTTAGGAGTGTGCATAAGGGGAGGGGAATAATTGCAGACAATTTTGCGAACAATTTACTAATGTTATCCAGGAAACGCAGAGCTCTTTGCACACACATGCCATTTCTTCTATTTCATGATAATAGTTTGGGTTATGTTTTATGAAATGAGAAAAATTAACAGAAAAGAATGTCATGTAAATTTAAAATTAAAAGGAGTGGTAGAGACTTCAATCTTTTACAATACACTGCCTTCCAAATGCCTGTCTCAAAACATTCATTACCAAATTCTAGATGTGTGATCACACTTCTAGCCACACATGTCTTAACATATGCTTCACTTGGTTATTAGAACATTTTCAGTTTTGCACTAGTTGCTAAAGATTTCAAGTAAAGTCCAAATTCTAATCTTCTCTTGAGAAATAGAAGCTCCAGAGCATTGAGATCATGCTGCTTCATCAGCTGTTAATACCTAAGATAATGTTTTACGCAGCCTCGGCATGCCTCCTTTATATTACTAGCTTCCCTTTTTAAGGTTACCTTCCTAGCCTTTAGAAGTATTTGAGTTTGTAACCCCTTGCTCTATACTATATACTCACATCTCTTGTTAATTAAGTTATTAATTATCAATATTAGGCAGGATAATTAGTTAATGTATTTTTCTTAGTGTAGAAGAATGAAACATAATGAAAACAAGTTATATTTTCCCCATTCTCTGCCCTCTATCTCAATAAGAATTAGCAATGCATTGCATTAAAGATCTTGTAGTAATGCTAATTCAGACTCAGTGGGTCTGATTGGGACTTGAGATTCTGCATTTCCTTTTTTCTTTATATACTTTAAGCTCTGGGATACATGTGCAAAACATGGGAGTTTGTTACATAGGTATAGGTGCACCATGGTGGTTTGCTGCACCCATCAATCTGTCATCTAGGTTTTAATCCCTGCATGCATTAGGTGTTTATCCTAATGCTATCCCTCCCCTTGCTCACCACCCCCTGATAGGCCTTGGTATGTGATGTTCCCCTCCCTGTGTCCATGAGATCCTATTGTTCAACTCCCACTCATGAGTGAGAACATGGGATGTTTGCTTTTCTGTTCCTGTGTTAGTTTGCTGAGAATGATGGTTTCCAGCTTCATCCGTGTCCCGGCAAATGACATGAACTCATTCTATGCAGTGCATAGGAAGAATTGTCCAGTATTAAGGGAAGATTCCTAGGCCTGAAAAAGAGCTCCTGTAATTAGTAGGGATCTGTTTCCACCGAGAGCCAACCACACAGGGAACAAGAAGCTGGTAAGTTAACTGAAGATGACTCCGGTTCTGCCATAAAGAATAGTGGTATCAGGTCAGGCTTCAAGAACACAGGACCTGTGCAGTAACACAGAAACCTATGCTCAGAAGGCCCAGCACTTGGTTTAAAGATTTGCTGTTGCCATCTAGACATTCTTGATAAATTTGAACAAACAGCCTTGCATTTTCATTTTGCGCTGAGCTCCGCAACTTAGGTAGCTGTTCCTGAGTACCAGTGAAAGTTACCTCGAAAGATCCCCATTTGAAAAGAAGCAGAAGGAAGTAATCCATCTTTGAGAGGTGATTCCTGGGTTCAGATAATAAATATGTAAAATGTTATCATTATGATCTTATCTCTAAGACCATCTTACCCCACACCTCCATACTTCCCATCCCCCATCACATTTGAGTGTCCCTTAATGTCACCTAAGTCTCAATAATTTTCTGCTGCCCCAGAAAAGAGAGACCTCAAACAAGATTGAGCTTGAATTTTTTTTGTCACTAAGATGAGTACAGACTCAGAATTAAATTGACTTTGATTTATATAATGCGCATGTGGGTGCGTGTGTGTGTGTGTGTAGATAGGGTTTCACTGTGTTGCCCAGGTTGGTCTTGAACTTCTGGTCTCAGCAATCCTCCAACCTTAGCCTCCCCAAATACTGGGATTACAGGCATGAGCCACAATGCACAGCCTAATATGGCATTTTTAAAGTCTTGTGTGGTGGATAAAGGAACATAACCACTGCATATGTTTAGAAAAGCAGATCAGTCTGATTAAGAATTTTACAGGCGGTCAAGAACAGTTATAAGTATATAAACACCTAGCCAAAAGGACATGGTGTCAGTTAAATTGATTGACTGCTAAATAGAGGGTAGCTTGTGATTACATCTCTTCTACAGATTTTGTTGTATCCACATCATAATAGCAGTGTTAGTGTGGGCCATGAGCCAAGAAGGGAAGAGAGCTGCGTTACAGGGACCAGGCATTCTGGTGGCATTCATTAAAATCAAATGCTGTCAGGCATCTTGAGTGATGAACTGGAACAGAAAGCACTTGACATTTGTTCAGATCTTTCAAGGGAAGCTGGATGTGTGAACAAGAAGAGTTTGAAGATCTTCATTAGTCATGAAGTGATGCATCAAAGCTTGCAGGGAAGCTTTGATGCCCAGAGGCCCAAGAAAATACATGTGTCAAAATCAGAAGTGAAGTCCATGTTGATTTTTTTCTCCTTTGACATCAATTGCCTTGTTCATGTAACATTAATATCACAGAGTCTATTTATCCTGTATGATTAGAAATTAAGACACAATTGAGAATGTCTATATAATCTAGTAAAATTGAACTATTTTTTTCCTTTATAAATGAAGCAGGTAATTTATCAAATACCTACCACTGAGCAATCCGCTGCTTAGTGCAAAAGGCTGTAAAAGAATACAAAGAAGAAAGCCTTGGGCATGGGCAATCTAGTTTAAGTATAAATACTATAAAAAGTGTTTTATAGATAGATAAGACATGGACAAAAATGAGGTAAAAAGTGATGTCATGTGAAGGATATTATGAAAAATGTTTACAGTTATTGTGAATCCAGGAGCTTTATTCCTTTTGGGGAAGATTGAAAGGGAAGATTAAGAAACAGTTGATAGAAGATGATTCAGCCTTCTTGCTCAGTTTTAAGAGATTGGTCAAGTTTGACTTTTTATTGTTAATGGGAAGGTTTTTCTAGGTACAAAAAGCAACCTGGATGAAGATGTGGAGACAGAGAAGAATGAGCATGTATTAACTTTGAGAGAAAATTAGCAGCCTAATGTGAAAGACAAGTGGAGGGCAAAAATGCAAAAGTGGGAGAGAAAGTCCTAATCCCTAGTTGGTTCTAATGCTTTCAATTGTCTGTATATTGGTTTATGTATTAATTTTTAGAGAATGTTTTTAAAGCTGTAAATATTCTTATGCTCATATTGATTCCAAAAATGAAGACACTACAGAGTTTGCTATTTTTTAAAAAATACATTTTTAGAGCAGTTTTAGATTTATAGAATTATTGTGAAAATAACACAGACAATTCTCATATATGCCATAGTCAGTTTCCACTGTTGTTAATATCTCACATTAGCATGCTACATTTATCATAATTTGTGAAGCCGTTTTGTTACATTCTTATTAATCAAAGCCTGTACGTTTTTCAGATTTCACCAGTTTTCACCTATCCATTTTGTTGTTGTTGTTCTAGGGTTTCATCAAGGACACCACATTACATTTAGTAGCCTTGTCTGCTGAGGCTTCTCTTAATTGTGACAGTCTCTCAGACTTTCCTTGCTGTTGAGGACTTTAATAGCTTTTAAGGTTGATACTCAGGTATGTTGTAGAATGTCCTTCAAATAGGATTTGCCTGATGTTTTCTTCGTGATTAGGCTGGGGTTGTGGGTCTCGGGGGGACATGACAAGGTAAAGTACGATTTTCATCACATCATATCAAGGGTACATCATGTCAATATGACTTAAGACTGTTGATATTAATATTAACCTTAATCACCTGGTTGATCTTTTATGTCATGTTACTCCACTGTAAAGTTATTCTTTTTTTTCTACATTTCTATACTCTTGGAGGAAAGTTACTAGGTACCATTCATACTTCATGAGTGGGGAAGTTCCACCTTACATGTTCCACACTAAGGGCTGAGTATCTACAGTCGATTATATTTGTGTGAGACTATTTCTGGGCTCAGTATTCTGTTATATTGGTCTATAGAACAGATATTCTATTAAAAATGCTATACTGTCTTGATATCTGTAAACTTATAGTAAGTCTTACTATTGGTGGTAAGTCTTCCATCTTTGTTCCTCAGTGTTTTGATGCCTAGGTCCTTTGCCTTTCTATTTAACTTTAGAATCAGATTGTCATTATCTACAAAACATTATTTTACTAAATTTTAATTGGAATTTCATTAAATCTGTGCATCAAGTTTGAAATAATTAGCATTTTAGCATTATTGATTCTTCCAATCAATTAACACAGAATATTTCTCAATTTATTTATTAATAGATCTTCCTTGCTTTTAACAGTGCTTTGTAGTTTAAAGCATATACATTCTGTATGAATTATATTTATTAATATCTAATATTTCAATTTTTGTGGTGCCATTGTAAAAAGCATTTTTTTATTTCAAATTTCAGTTGTTCATTCTATTATATAGGAAAGCAAATGGATTCTGATCATTAGCCTTATATCCTATAATATTGCTATGTTTGCATATTAGAAATGGGAATGCTTTTCATTGATTCTTTTGGATCTTCTACATAAGCAATCATGTTGTCTGCACATAGAAATGGTTTTATATAACAATTTCCAGTCTACATACCTTTTATTTCCTTTTCTTATCATATTGCAGTAACTAGCATATTGCATACAATGTTTGACTGGGACTAGAGAAAGGTATGTCCTTGTCTTGTTCCTGATCTTACGGGGACAGTTTTGAGTTTCTCACCATTAAAAATAATGTTAGCTATATGTGCTTTTGTAGAAGTTCTTTTCAAAATTTAAGAAGGCTCTATCTAATCCTGGTTTGTTGAGAGTTTTTATCATGAATTGGTGTTGAATATTGAAAAATATTTTTCTGCATCAATTAATACGATCATATGATTTTTCTTCTTCAGGCTGTTAATGTAATCGATTAAAGTGACTGATTTTCAAATGCTGAATCAGTCTTACATACCTATAATAAATACTATTCAGTTGTGGTGTATAATTATTTTTATACATTGTTGTATTTCATTTGCTAATATTTTGTTGAGAATATTTGCATGTGTGCTTATGAGGATTACTGGTCTGTAGCTTTCTTCCTTGTAATGTCTTCATCTGGTTTTGGTACTGAGGTAATGTTAACCTCATAGGATCAGTTAGGAAGTATTATCTCTGCTTCTATTTTCTGAAAGAAATTGTGAATAATTGGCATACTTTTTTCATAATTATTTGGTATAATTCAGAATTAAAATAATTGGGCTTGATTCTTTCTATTTTTTTGGAAAGTTGTCAAGTACTGCTTTAACCTTTTGAATAGATATAAGTCTGTAGTAATTGAATAATCCCCTCCAAAATTCATGTCCATCCAGAATCTCAAAATGTGACCTTACTAATATTTGAAAATAGGATCTTTGCATATGTAACTAATGTAAAGAACAAGATAGTGACATATTGGATTAGTATATTACCTAAATCCCATGAGAGTATCCTTACGAGAAAAGGACACGTGAGAAACAGAGAAAATGATATGAAGACAGAGACAGAGATTGGAGTGATGTATCTACAAATTAAGAAACCTAATGTGTCCACAAATCAAGAAATTCCTGGGGTGGGTGGTCCTGCCAACATCTTGATTTTGGACATCTGGACTAGAAATTACAGAGAATGAATTTTTATGTTGTTAGCCACCTAAAAATTATGTTATGTTCCTATGCAAATTTTTGAACCATGTGTGTTTTGAGAAATTGGTCCATTGCACCTAAGTTATTATATTGTGGGCATATATTTATTAACAGTATTCCTAAAGGAATTATTGTTTTAATGTCAGTGGAATTTGTAGTGATGACCACTTTTATTACATTGGTAAATTGTATCTTCTCTCTTTTTCTTGGTTAGTCTATCTAGAAGCTTATCAATTTTATTTATCTATGTTAAAAAAACTAGATTTTTGTTTCTTGGATTTTCCTATTGTTTTTCTGTTTCAATTTTATTTTATAAGTAGTCTGATTTTTATTATTTCATTTCTTTGCTTGTTTTAGGTATAAACTGCTCTTGTTTTATCAAACCCAACCACATATCATTAAACTCATCAAACTTACCATTTGGCTATTCTCACCAGTTTACAACTTTAACATGAATTGGTGTTGAATATTGAAAAATATTCTGACCAGTTTACAGCTTTAACAGCATCTGCTCCATATAAGCAGACGTCAGCTGTGACTCTCTGGGTATGCCTGTTTTTCTAGATGTACAGTTGACCATTTGCCCTGAAACTTCATTTATTTGATGGATCAAAAACAAATCATTGATTTCACTTTGTCCTGTTTTCATTGTTGTAAGGACAGGAGAGATAGCTTCCAAGTTATTTCCATGCTGAAATTAAACTGAAAACATCTCAGTTCTTTTAATTTTTTAATTGAGTACTTAGTATCTGCCAAGTATTATTTAAGTATTGAGGGTTTTACAGTGACTAACGCCTCAATGAGCTTACATTACATTGAAAAAGGCACATATACAACATGGAATACTATGCAGCCACAAAAAAGGATGAGTTCTTGTCCTTTGCAGGGACGTGAATGAAACTGGAAACCGTCATTCTCAGCAAACTAACACAGGAACAGAAAACCAAACACTGCATGTTCTCACTCACAAGTGGAAGTTGAACAATGAGAACACGTGGACACAGGGAAGGGAACATCACACACCAGGACCTGCTGGGGGGTGGGGGGCTTGGGGATAGCATTAGGAGAAATGCCTAATGTAGATGACAGGTTGATGGGTGCAGCAAACCATTATGGCACATGTATACCTATGTAACAAACCTGCACGTACTGCACACATATCCCAGAACTTAAAGTATAATTAAAAAATTAAAAACATAAGCAGTAGAATTCCTTGGTTTCAAGAGTGTAGTAAGTGTATGTGAAGATGTCTTAATAGCTTTGCCTATGATACAGGGGAAGAGGGTAAAGGGAAAAAGAAGACAGAAATAAGCCAGTAGATAAAATAAGATAAAATAATAAATAAGGCAATTTCAAATAGTGGAGGTAAGGGATAGTGATAAAGAGTGATAGGGGGCTAATTTTGCAAGTGTGATGATGGAAAACTTCCTTAGGAGCTTCATGTGGGAGAACTGAATGAAGAGAAATACCTAGTGCTGTCAAGTTCAAGAACATAGATTGCCAATGAAGACACTGAAGAGTGAAGGGCTCTGAGCAGGGTTGAGCTTGCTTTATTTTGGTAATCCCAAGAAAGCCAATGTGGTTATTGCTGAGCAAGCTGGGGGAAAGCTGTAGGAGATGAAGTTGGATGAAGTTTGATCACTAGGCAGGGATTAGAACATGTAGGTGCTGTTGGGAAAGGATTGTAGGCCGAGTTTTAGAGAGAGGTAGCGTCAGAGTCACCCTGGACACTTGTTTGACAGAACCTCTGCAGGCACCCTAATAGTGGTTGAAATTCACATACAACATAATTTATTGCTGCTGTGTTCACGTTTTTTCCCACTCTTTCTTTCTTTGCAGTAATTGTAAAAGTAGGCTAGAAAACATGGAAGAAAATAATTCAAAGATTTTCTTACTTTCCAACATAAACCAGATTTTCCAATAACCCTGAATACCTTCCTTACCTGTAGAGAGGACAGATTAAACTACAAAGCAATATGCATCCAAGTAATCTGAGATTTCTTCATGCTCTTGGACTTGTTTATACGCAGTTTCTTTGTATCTCTCGCTGACTCTCTTTTGCTCTCTATTTTGTCTTCCTTCTGTCCTCTTTTTCTCCCCTCCTTCTTTAAACCTTGTTCTGTCTATCTATCATCATTTATCTATTTAATCTAATCTAACCTGATCAAATTCAAGGATCTGCAAAGGTAAATCTGTTAGACTTTGCAACATTACCTTGACTAGAGAAACTTCATGCTTCAACAATATAGAATTATTTGCTATTCTCCAAACTAATTCTGCCTCCTTTGTTCATGCTGTTTTCCTTCCCTTTGGTTATATCCACCCTCACTCTCTCCTACAGAAATCCTACTCTTCCTATAGGAGTCAGTTCAAATATTATCTTCTCTACAAATGACTTATTGCGAATCAAAATACTAGAGATGACTTTTGGCCTAGGGAGTGTTGAATCTGAATTATGCTTTGGGAAAATTACTCTGATATAGGTATGCAAAGTACATTTAAGATAAAGAAGTAAAAAGGAATATAGTTCAGGTTGGTAAGGCTCAGAAAGCATTTCTTTTGATAGCCTGCAAGCCATTTTTCTCAACTCTCTGCAGGTTTTGTACTTTTTCCGTAGTTATACATGTCATACCTGTCAGTGGCACAGGTGGTCAGTAATTTTATTACTTAATGAGAACAAATGAGTTCTGGATGTTTGATGGAAGAGACTGAGTCTGTGTGATGATGACAAAATCAGTAGCTTTATCTCTGGAGTTGAAAGAATACTATGTAAACATGGCTGTGAGTCCCACATATTCAATTTAGGCAATTGCATTTGGACATATGATGATTCTATCTGAAAATGGAATCAGTCAGGGAGAAAAATGGACTTTGTGAGGCTGAACAAATAAGTCGCTCACCAAAAATTGAAATTTTCATTTTATCCCTGAGTTCTGAGATAAAGCTGTCCATGTCACTGAATCTCAAGACACTTCTTCTCTTTTTTCTCCCTTGTGTTAAATAAGATGAAGTGTTTGAGTGTGTGTGTGTGTGTGGTGTGTGCACATGTGTGCACATTTACAGGGATGTGCATTTACCAAAGGTCTACAATGATCCTGATGTGTTTGGTGCACAGCAAGATGCAAGGCAATGTAGCTATTGCTGTATTTGTACATCTGCAGCCTGTATGGCATGCTTTCTCTCTCTCTCTCTCCCTCTCTCTCTCCACCCCCATCCCTCTCTCCCCACCTCCCTTGTTCCCTTATCCCTCTCTTCCCCCTACCCCTCTCTCTCTACTTTCTCAGTCCAAATCAAAATGAACAATGATAATAAGATGTGCCTTGACAAGCTAATTGCACACCCAAAACCAAATAAAATAGCACTAGGGTTCTTTGGGAATCTGAGTTAACTAACTTTATATCTTTATGTTTGTAAAACTATGATTTCTACTTCCCTTGTCCTTCGGTCAGAGCTAATCTGAAATGTGCATTGTCATTATTGTTTCTAGTGGCATATAGCCTTTGTTTATGAGCAAGACCATTCTCTAACATGCCTTAAGCTACTGAGGCAGCAATTGTAGGTCAAGACTCAATCTTCGGAACTGTATTCCATATATTGAAATAGTAATAGTAGTAATAGTAGTAACACTATATATCATTTATTTGGCAATTATTATGTATCAAGCATGGTGCTAAGCATTTGATATATAGTATTTAATTTAATCTTTTCAGTCATCCTCTGCAATAGCAATTATTATTTTTATTTGGCAATGAGGGACTTCAGGTGTTTACATAGAGCACACAACTTGGAAATGTCAGATCCTGTATTCAATCCCAAGCCTACTGAATTGTTATCCTAAGGACTTGCTATGCCACCACTCAGAACACTTAAAAGGAGAGGTTCTTACTGCTAAGACTAGGATATATATAAAAAAATATATATATAATATAGTGTAAATATAGGATATGTATTTATATATAGAATATGTATTTATATATAGTTTTTGTAGGCAATATAAGAATGAGAATGGGGCTAACTTTAGGGGACCACTGCAATGGCATTTTCTGCACTGAATAAAGGAGCAAGAACACATGTAAGGTGGAGAGGAAAAGACACACTGAAGTTCCTAAATGAAATTCAATCAACGAATATTGATTTCTACTAAATGCAAGGTATGGATACGCACTAAACAAAGGATAATGAATCTGACCCAGTCTTTGACTTCAAGCACAGTCAAAAAGAAAAGAGGCTCAAATAAATAACACTTAAGGCCAGATTATTTTAATGTGCCGTAACAAAGATATTTAATACATAAAAGTGCATAAGTTATTACAGAACTAAAGACCCCAATGTCTAGGCTAATGTTCCTATGTCTTTTATGATAAGGGGCTTTCTTAAATCTCTACCCAGACAGCAGTTATCAGCCAGCACAATCACCTTCCAAGGGCAAGGGGCAAGGGGTTTGAAAGGCAGGCTTTCTTCATTATCTCCTGGAGCAACTCTCAGAGGACAAGACAATCAGATGCCAGCATATGAGATAGTGTTCCTTAACTGCACTACACTTCATTGACTGCAAAGCCCCAAATACCCTCTGACCCATGAGAAAGGGAAATTCAGTTGCCGCCCTTATTTATGCCATGGTTTTCCCTCTCAGTCCACAATTACCTGGTTGTGCTAGGCAGATTGAAATGACAGTAGAGTGCAGCAGTTAAGGGTGTGGTGGAAGCCAAACCCACCTAACTCCACCACTTATCTCAAACAAATCACAGTTTTCTCATTCTCCAAAACAAGGATAATAATAATAATTGATTCAAAGCTTGTGGTATGATAAAAGTGAATTAATATGCATTGAACTGGTATATTGCACTAGCTACACAGTCTCGTTTTAGCCTAAAGAATGTGCCGACTTGAGCAATGTGCTATTTCGTGTGTTTGTGCTTCTTTGCACAATGCTTCCTAATTATTCAAAACACTAGAAGTTGCTTCTCCCCATCCCCTTCTATTCCATACAAGCGTATGTGGCAACCATTAAGGCAAATTCACATTTGTCTTTGAAAACTAAAGGCAGATGTTGCCTCCTTGAAGCCTCTCTTGCAATCTCCCAGGTATTTTTATTGTGCTTTTTATATGCCTCATTCCTGCAGTTTTTTAAGTGTCTATGTGTGTTCCTTATAAGTGTTGGAACACCACAATGGCAGTCTTTGTCTTTTTTATTCCTCTCAACTCAGTATTTAACTTGGTTGCTAGCACGTAAAATTGCTCAATAATGTGAATTAATAAGTGAACATATGATCTGGTATCAGAATCTGTGGCATTGCAATCTTGTATGAGTCATCTAACATCCCAATACTTGAGTACTTCTTTATCTCTAGCTAAGAGGAAGTTATCGCTGCTTGTTCTTGTCTGTTCTATGCTGCTTTTCTAAAGTTTAACCAGTTAATCATCAAAAAGCACTCAGAAGATAAGGGATATGGAACAATGCCACAGGGTATCAAAATGCTAAGGTGACCCAAAGAGACCTATCAAGCAGTGAAAAGTCATGGAATGCAGCCTCAAGCACCACATATTCTAACAGCTGCTGAATCTTGTCTGCATTTCATTCTGGTGTCAGGGATCCTGGGGACCTATCTATGAGACCTGCCGATTGAGTCTCGGCTCTGTTCACACCTGTTTGGTTGAAGAGTTCACACCTGTTTGGTTGAAGACCATTGAAGAGTGAACCGTGTACCGCCACTGCATTTGGCTCTAATATTCAATTTCACATGTGTTCTTTATGTACCTAAGGCAGTCGCAAATCTTCTATAGTTGCGAATTCTAGTGTCACAGGAACTCAAGGCTAGGATTATCTAAAATGGTCTGGCATTAGCCCTGGAATGCAGCAGTTCATTTTTTCATCCTTTCCTGGGTTCTGTGGCATGCATCAACTTGCTCCTTAAAGGTTTTCTCATTGCACACTTTCAGCTTTGTCAGATATACTGAGTCAGTTACCACTTGCCCGTATTGTTTCCAGCATCTGAAATTAATTAAATTAACATTTTAAATTGGCTGTTATCTCCTCACTAATTCTCAAATTGCCTGCTTTCTTCCTTTACCGTATCTACGTACCAGCATTTTAGTGGAGTTTAGAGGAAGCGAGGTAAATGTATTGGTTTTCATTAACATATTTAACTGAGAATCTTTGTATATATTTGGTTCATTACCCTCAAACATTCTCTGGAGGTGGAATCAGAAGCCAAGAGTGGACCAAAAAAAAGTTGGGTTCTGGGAAGAGCAACTCTCTCCAGTCTGTATCCTGGACTGGATCATTTGAGAGAAACTCTCCCATTGTATCTTCCTACTCCTTCCTTTTTGCTAAAAAGAACAACAATTCCTAGATGATACAGGCTAGCAGAATAATCAACCTGGGCATCTTATAAAAACAGGTTCTTCAAGATGTCAGTGGCTTTCTTTCATTATTCTCCTCCTCCTTCTCTTCCTCCTTCTCCCCTTCCTCCTCCTCCTCCTCTTGATTTATCCTTCTTCTAATACTGATGCCTGGTTTAACTGAAATAAGGTTTTTCAAAGAGGATCTTAAGTCCATTTAAAGCTTGAAAAATATAAACATGCAAGGTAGTTTTAACTGTTGTAGTCTTAGTGGTAAAAATTAAATGTACTTTTAAGACTTGACTCTTCTCTCATTTCATATCCTCCTGTGCTTTAGAAATCCCGAATTGATTTGTCAAGACAGATCAAAGAGAAAAGAATATTTTCATTGGGCTTATTGCTTCTCAGGGTGAACAAAAGACAGTGAGTTACAGGCAAGGAAAAAAAACAGACAAACAAAAAAAAACACACATGTTAACCCATCCAGCTCAATTACATTTTATGAGGGCGACTAATGATGAAATTTACTATTCTCCTATTAAATAGAAGCTACAGTATTCCCATTTTGCCCCAATATCTCTGAGATATATTATAGTCTAATACCATGGCTTGATTTTGAAAGTCAAGAATTCTTGTTATTTCTAATGTTTTCCTCCATATCACGTAATAGAATGCATTGAGTGCTGTGACCTCAATACCACTTAAGTCATCATGGACACTCTCTTTTAGCCTTATTATTCTCTACCACAAAATGAGGTAACAATATTCTACCCAGGTATAAGTTTACCTAGACTTGGAAACAAAGAATTCTGTGTCAACCTCACTCCAGTTAGCTTACTTGTCTGATACATTTGACTGTGTGTATGTCTGTGTGCATATGTGTGCAAACAGGCATACCTCAGATATATTTGGTTTTAGATCATCCCAATAAAGCAAACATCATAATAACACAAGTCATACACATTTTTTTGTTTCCCAGTGAATATAAAGGTTATATTTACACTATATTGTACACTATTAAGTGTGAAATATCGTTCTGTCTAAAAAATATATACTTACCTTAATTTAAAAATACATTACTTCTAAAATGCATTGGAGCATCATTGTAATCTTCTTACTGGTGGAGGATTTTGTCTTGATATTGACAGTTGCCAATTGATTAGAGTGGTGGATGCTAAAGGTTGAGATGGTCATAGCGAATTTTTAACATAAAACAATAATGAGTTTGCCTCATCAATTTACTCTTTCGTAAAAGATTTCTTTGTAGCATGTCATGCTGCTGCTGGAAAGCAATTTACCCACAGTAGAACTTCTTTCAAAATTGGAGTAAATCCCCTAAAACCCTGCTCCTGCTTTATAAACTAAGTCTATATAATAGTCTCAATACTTTCTTCTCATTTCAATCATGTTTCCAGCACCTTCACCAGGAGTAGTTTCCATCTCAAGAAATCACTTTCTTTGTTCACCCACAAGAAACAATTCCTCCTCCATTCAACTTTATCATAATATTGTAGCAGTTCAGTCACATCTTCAGGTTCCACTTCTAATTTTAGTTCTCAGGCTATTTCTGCCACATCTGCACTTACTCCACTGAAATATTGAATGCCTCACAGTCATCTATAAGACTGAAAACAGTTTCCTCCAAACTCCTTTCAATATCGATGTTTTGTTCTCTTTCCATGAATCATGGATATTGTCAACAGCATTTAGAATGATGAATCGTTTCTAGAATATTTTCAAGTTACTTCACTCAGATGCATTAGAGGAATCATTAACTATGGCAGCTATAGCCTTAGAAAATGTACTTATTAAATAAGAAGATTTGAGGTGTCAGTCTGCCCCTAGTGGGGGATGTCTTCCAGTTAGGCTACTCGGGGGTCAGGGACCCACTTGAGCAGGCAGTCTGTCCGTTCTCAGATCTCAAACTCCATGCTGGGAGAACTACTGCTCTCTTCAAAGCTGTCAGACAGGGACCTTTACATCTGCAGAGGTTTCTGCTGCCTTTTGTTTGGCTATGCCCTGTCCCCAGAGGTGGAGTCTACAGAGGCAGGCAGGCAGGCCTCCTTGAGCTGAGGTGGGCTCCACCTAGTTCGAGCTTCCTGGCCTCTTTGTTTACCTACTTAAACCTCAGCAATGGTGAGTGCCCCTCCCCCAGCCTCACTGCCGCCTAGAAATTAGATCTCAGACTGCCATGCTAGCAATGAGGGAGATTCCGTGGGCGTGGGACCCTCCAAGCCAGGTGTGGGAAACTGGATCCCTTCCTTACACCTTATACAAAAATTAATTCAAGATGGATTAGAGACTTAAATGTTAGAGCTAAAACCATAAAAACCCTAGAAGAAAATCTAGGCAATACCATTCAGGACATAGGCATGGGCAAGGACTTCACGTCTAAAACACCAAAAGCAACGGCAACAAAAGCCAAAATTGACAAATGGGATCTAATTAAACTAAAGAGCACAGCAAAAGAAACTACAATCAGAGTGAACAGGCAACCTACAGAATGGGAGATAATTTTTGCAATCTACTCATCTGACAAAGGGCTAATATCCAGAACCTACAAATAACTCAAACAAATTTACAAGAAAAAAAGCAAATCCATCAAAAAGTGGGCAAAGGATATGAACAGATATTTCTCAAAAGAAGACATTTATGCAGCCAACAGACACATGAAGAAATGCTCATCATCACTGGCCATCAAGAAATGCAAATCAAAACCACAATGAGATAGAATCTCACACCAGTTAGAATGGCAATCATTAAAAAGTCAGGAAACAACAAGTGCTGGAGAGGATGTGGAGAAATAGGAACATTTTTACACTGTTGGTGGGACTGTGAACTAGTTCAACCATTGTGGAAGACAGTGTGGCGATTCCTCAAAGATCTAGAACTAGAAATACCATTTGACCCACCCACCCCATTTCTGGGGATATACCCAAAGGATTATAAATCATGCTGCTATAAAGACACATGCACACGTATGTTTATTGCAGCACTATTCACAGTGGCAAAGACTTGGAACCAACCCAAATGTCCATCAATGACAGACTGGATTAAGAAAATGTGGCATATATCCACCATGGAATACTTTGCAGTGATAAAAAAGGATGTGTTCGTGTCTTTTGCAGGGACATGGATGCTGCCGGAAACCATCATTCTCAGCAAACCATCACAAGAACAAAAAACCAAACACTGCATGTTCTCACTCATAGCTGGGAATTGAACAATGAGAACACTTGGACACAGGAAAGGGAACATCACACACCGGGGCCTGTTATGGGGTGGGGGTAGAGGGGAGGGATAGTATTAGGAGATATACCTAATGTAAATGATGAGTTAATGGGTGCAGCACACCAACATGGCACATGTATACATATGTAACAAACCTGCACGTTGTGCACATGTACCCTAGAACATAAAGTATAACCAAAAAAATTTTTAAAAAGAAGATTTTAAAGTCAAAATTACACTTTTATCCATGGGCTTCAGAATGGATGCTGTGTTAGTAGGCATGGAAATAACATCAGTCTCCTTGTACATCTCCATCAGAGTTCTTGAGTGACTATGAGCAGTAATATTTTGAAAGGAATCTTTTCTGAGTAGAAGGTCTCAATAGTGGGCTTAAAATATTCAGTAAACTATGCAGTATACAGATGTGCTGTCGTCCAGCTTTTTTGTTCCATTTATAGAGCACAGGCAGAGTAGAATTAACGTAATTCACCAGTGTTCTAGATTTTCAGAATGGTAAGCAAGCATTAGCTTCAACTTAAAGGCACCCAGCTGCTTTATCCCCTAACAAGAGTCAGCCTGTCTTTTGAAGCTGTGAAACCAGTTATTGATGTCTCTCCAGCTAGGAGAGTCCTAGATGGCATCTTCTTCCAATACAGTATAAAGCTGCTTTGTCTTGACTAAAAATATGTTGTTTAGTGTAGCCACCCTCATCAATGATCTTAGCCAAATCTTCTACATAGCTTGCTGCACAGCTTGCTACTTCATCTTGCACTTTTATATTATGGTTTCTTTCTTTAAAGTTTGTAAACCAATCTCTGCTAGCTTCAAACTTTTCTTCTGCAGCTTTCCCACCTCTGACAGCCTTCGTAGATTTAAAAAGAGTTGGGATCTTGCTCTGGATTAGGCGTGGGCTTAAAGGAATGTTGTAGCTGGTTTGAGCTTCTATCCAGAACACTAAAATTTTCTCCATATCAGTAATAAGGCTGTTTTACTTACTTGTGTGTTCACTGGAGTAGCACTTTTAATTTTCTTCAAGAATTTTTTATTTATATTCACAACTTACCTAACTGGTTGGCACAAAACACTTAGCTTTCACCCTATCTTGGCTTTAGACATGCTTTCCTCACTAAGCTTAATTATTTCCAGCTTTGGATTTAAAGTAAGAGACATGTAACTCTTGTATTCACTTGAACACCTAGAGACCACTGTAGGATTATTTATTAGCCTGATTTCAAAATTGTGTGTCTCAGGGAATAGGGAGGCCCAAGGAGAGGAAGACAGACAAGAGAATGGCAGGCTGGTGGAGTAGTTAGGATACACACAACATTAATTGACTAAAAGTCCCTGTCTTAAATGAGTGCAGTTTGTGGCACCCCAAGACAGCTACACTAGTAACATCGAAATCACTAATGACAGATCACCACAGATATAATAATGAACACATTTGATATGTTGTGAGAATTACCAAAATATGACAGAGAGATACTAAATGATCACATGCTGTAGGAAAAATGGCACCAATAGACTTAACTCGGGGTTGCCACAAACCTTGAATTTACAAAAACTGCAGTATCTGCAAAGTACAATAAAGGGAGATATGCCTATTTTTTATATATATATACACACACATTTATTTACATCTGTGTGTGTGTGTCTGTGTGTGTGTCTGTGTGTATGTGTGTGTATGGGGAGGAGAGAAAAAAAGAAACAGACAGAGATTAAAGAGCAAAGAAATAATATAGAAAGGAGAGGCTTAGGATCAATATTTGTGCCTATGCTTGTATCTGTTTAGTTGCGTATACACATAAACATACCCATCTATAATTTCACTGTGGCAGAAAACCAAAACCAACAATGATTACACCAACATGACAGGAAAATGTTCTGCAAAGAAACATTTTTTCTTTACCTTTACCGGGGCACAGGGTGAAAAAAAACAACACATTTAATCCAAGAATATCACCATTTGTTTGTTCAATGTGAGCATCGCATAGAAGGTAGAATATACCACACTAATATTTGCCAGTTTGATCTTTGCACAGTACAAACGTTTCATGAATTAATGTCAACTCTTGTTCTTTTCCAGATGTTGTCAAATTCCTGTCATTAAAAAAAAAAAATTCAGCTATTTAACGAGGGGAAAAACACTGTAGCACAGGGTATAATTTTGGAAATAAAAACAGCCCTTAATGATAACTGTGGGGTGTTTGTGTGCGTGTGTGTGTGTGTGTGTGTGTGTGTGTGTGTATGAGAGAGACAGAAAGAGGTGCAGGGAGGTAAAAGATGAAGATTAATCACATTAAAGAGAATTTCATATCATGAAAATAGGTACCCTTTTTGTAACAATAGCTGCCTGATTTTGAGGCCTCAGAAAGAGATTTATTTGAAAGGGTCTAGACTGCAACAAAACAAATGCATCAAGTTGTTTGCTGCTCCTTAATGCTCATTGAGTAAAATGAGTCAGCTTTAGGGCAGTTGATCAAGAGATTTAAAAGGCATTTGTCTTATCTCAGGCAATATAAATCTGTAGACAATGTAAAATAATATTAGTAAATATTTTGTTGACTTTAATAACATTTTCCTTTGGGAATCATAACCAGAATCTATCATTTACTCTATAAACAGAAGGATAATCTATTGAGGTACTTATTTATATTTTGTTTTCATTATTATAGTAGGTGAAAAATAACAGAAAGTATCATCTCTCTCAAATCCCTCTGAACTTTCTGGAAGAGATGTTGACTTCTCACTATAAAAGCAGCTCATAATGTATATTTAAGACCCAAAGCAGTCACTGCCAGGCATGCCAAATGTAGCAATTCATGGAGGCTTTAGTTGCAAGGGAAAGGGAAGAAAGAGTTCCTCGGATATGGAACACAAAGGTGAGCCAACTATGGCAGGAGAACATTTTTGACGGTTTCTCTAAGATTGAGAAAGAAACAAGTTTGATGGGTTTTCTGTGAATGGGAGGCACAAGACCAAGTCCACTGCAGTGCTTCTTCAAGGTATAGGACCATTTATGGGATGACAAAGTAACCCCAAGTATAGAGAGAAGAAGTGGAGTCACCAGAAATGGCCAAGTCCCTGGGACGTGGGGTAAAAATTTTCCATAGTTGAGATGAGCCTAAAAACAGCTGAACTTCTCTCTTATATGAAATTATAAATACTGGAATTTTGAGTAGATCATTGCTGTCAAATATGGAATGAAGATGGATGCCCCTTCCTTGTGCATTCTTGAATGCAGAGTCCATAAAATTTGAATATTCTTGAATAGGGGAAGAGATTCCATAGCTCACTACTGTGATTGAATTTTCCACTGACTGATCCATTTGGGTTATCTTCCCTGCTTTATGTGAGTTAATAAAATAAAGGACTGTGACATTTTTCACAACTGAGATGTGAAGTAAAATTTATAGCAGTTACAGCATTTATTTTGCATCCAGGCAGATTTATGAGAGTAATGCTATAACTAAAGGAGTTTACATTGTAGTGGAAGATGAATCATCAATTGCAGTATTGACCTATTGGGTCACTAATAAAACAGGGGTCAGTCCAAAGAGCTATGGAGTGAGCTGGAGACAGGTGAGGAAGAAAAGCTTTCTCAGGTGAGGCAACATGAGATGAATCTTGAAAGATGACTAGATGTATTGCAAAGTCATTCATGGAAGTAAGAAATACAAATCTTGAGTAAGCTGAAGTAAAAGAAGATGAATTCTGCTTTGGGCAGTGGAGTTGAAGTTGCTTTTTGTTATACAGAGAAGGATCTTCAGCAGTCAGGTAGGTGTTTAGGTCTGTAGGTCAAGGGAAAGGTGTAAATGGAGCTATGGGTGAGTTATCAACATATCCTATCAATAACAAGAATATCAGTGATGCTGGAAGTCATGAGAGTACTTGAAGTGGTCCAAGCAAAAGGGACCACTGAGAAATTTCTCCACTGAGAAACTTCCCTGCGGAACACTTACACTCACACTCAAAGATTATAGTATTAGGTCCCTTGACACTCTGAGAGTCTGCAGGGTGAACGGAACCTCTTCACACCTTTGTCCAATTTTGCATATATTTTAGCTTGTGTTTTTATCCTCCTTGCCAAATCCTCTACTGCTTTTATTTTTCCACATCTTATTGAGATTTCTTATTCATGATGTTCCAATTCAGATTAGTTTAGATTTACAGGTTGATACTTTTTACACTCCTTTATGTAATAAAGAGCCTGAGGGTTTTTTGTTGTTGTTGTTGTTTTGTTTGTTTGAATTTTTGAGGACAGCTTTGAAGCCTCATTCCTCTTTGCCCTCTGCCCTACATCTGGACAATATGATAAGAAAGCCTGGGTGTTCCCTCCTTTGCCACTGAGGTGAAGTCCAAACCATGTGCAGGTACCCTAACCTCACTCCCACTCTTAAACAATAAAAACTCCAAGCCAGTCTCCTTTTTCTCATCTCTTAAGCCACTTTCAGATCACTTGGGAGCCACCTTGATCTCCTCTGAAAGTCTCATTATGTAAGTAAAAAGGCTTTTCATACTCTCTTAGTGTGTGTGTGGTGCCGTCAGTGTCAATATCTGAACCAGGTTTTTGGAGTTGTCCATCTTGTCGCAATGGAGCAGATAAAATACTTCACTAACATTCTAGTCAGGTCTTCGTATAGAGAGGAAATACATTCAGATGCCCAAACCAGCAATTTAATGGATGCCTTTCTGATGCCACTAATTCCAGGTCTCTGGGTTGTGATTGAAAAAATAATGATGCAAGAATATTTGTTCACCACCTAACACAAAGTTTTATTGGGATTCCCGGCAGGCAAGAGTCACCATAAATGTATGTTTTCGCATTATAGTTTGATCAGTGGGAAAGGCAGTTGTCTCAATTTATGGGCTATACAGATGAGGTGAGAGTTCAAATAAGAATGTGAGAAGGGAACATATTCATAGGTTAGGATGATCAGCTGCTATGTCTGCAACTCTTTTTCTTCCAGATATTTTTTATTTGAAGGAGTTACAGACTAATCAGTATTGTCCTGAAATGTGTTCTGTAGGCCCTAGAAGTTACACAACATCTATTCTTTATCCCCACATTGACATTATACCTAACAGAATCCAGTATGACCAGGAGGCAGAGAAATATGCAGAGCTAACACATTTAGAAAGGTGTTCATGAGTTGGGTGGGACTAAAGCAACTCAGAACTCAAACATATCCTTGCTATTGACAGTTTCTCTGCAATAGCAGAATGATAGACTGAGGGGTCCCAGACTTGGCTCGTTAAACCTGTCTAAATGTTCACATCCTCTGACAGGTATAATATGCTACTCCTTTGAAAAACTTTTTTTCTAGAAGTGCAAAGTTACAAATATAGCTGTGGAATGTCTGAAGAGACTCAGTACAGTCTTGGGTAGGTATCCCATTCAGTCTAAGTGGTACCAGATGCACCGGATGTTCAGATTCAACCCACATATAAAAGGGACAGTAATCTTGCTCTCATAAGCACTGTATTGCAGCTAAGGTAAGCTAACCAATCTGAATTTCCAAATTATGTATTTCCCAGGTCCTTAGAACCAAGACTCTACTCTGGGTCTCCAGATTAAGATAACATCCTATGATAGTAATGAGTATGCTTTATGATGATCTAACTAGTTGCATTCATAGGGGAAAGCATATTGGAAAATTGAAACCTATTGATTTTAAATAAAAGCGAGGTTATGTGGACTATCACTAAGGGATTATCCCCCAAATATCACTTAATGTGGCCATTATTTTTTATAATGAAGTCTACAAATTTAAAGCTAGATGAAAGCTAGCTTAGCTTAAGACTGGTACAGGGATGAGAGAAAGGCAGAGCTTAGTCTAAAGAAATAGGAAATAAGAGATTGCTAATGGCCTTGAATGTTAGTTTTAAAGGTTTATAATTAATTTGTAGCAAATGGATGGGTGGAGAGTAGCTAGAATTAGTAGGATAGAATTAAGAAAAATGACTGTGTTGCTCCATATAAAATACCTGCTTGGAAAGGATTGAAAGCGGAAGCCAGGAGATCAGATGCGTGCCTCTGACAACAATCAAGCCAAGAGATGTTGAAGGTCTGACCCAAGGCAGAGGCATTGGAGATGGTATGGAAGGGTGAATTGGATATATATTTGGCGAGGGGTTTGACTTGAATTTGACTGTGGATCGTTGACAAAAAGAGCAGTATGAGGATGAATTCTAGATTTCTGGTCTGTAATAATGAGTGGACAATTATACCACCAATAGAGAGGAGAGAGAGAGAGAGAGAGATAGAGAGAGAGAGAGAGAGGAACTGGTTTATTTTTAAAAACCTAAAAATAATAATTACCATATATCAAATGATTTTGGGTGCCAGACAATGGGTAAAGTCTTTTACATAGTTACTTTCATTTAATCCTCACAATATCCCTGTGGGGGATGGATTATATCCCAATTTTACAGTTAAACTAAAGTTTAGCAAGACTGATTACTTCCCTGAAGTCATCAGTTAATATATTGTATATACAGGTTTCGCATACAAATTTGTGTGATTTTAAAGCAGTTTTGATTTCTGCAATTCCATCAGTGATAACGAGTTATTTTTATGAGTATGTAGCAGAGGCACTTGTCCTGCTCTAACTGCTGCTCATTAATTAATTCATTTATTCAGCAAAATTCATTTATTCAGCAATAATTACAGCAAAAATATATAGACAATATCTTTTTTCAGACTGTTTTAACTAGGGAAAACAGTCTTCTATTAAGTTGTCATATTTTGCCTGCAATATCCATTCATTAATGTGCTTTCTACTCTGTTCTGATGAATTATTGCAAATCAATGTGGTAGTAATAATAGTAGCATGTGTATTAGTAATAGACATCCAAACCTGAGTGTAATACTCATATTTAATATTTCCCATTTATAGTAAAAACTATGAATCCTCTGTAATATCATCTTCTAGTCCATATTGGGCACTAATATGAGGCTTTGTAACAGTGAAGACGTGATTTCTCCAGAGCCGCATGCCAGATCAGCGACATCCACAACTCCCAAAATCTATTCAAGATTACTTTTAGGGATATCACAGACTTAGTTAACTTCACAAGAACATCTGGCAAAGAGGACGAATTGCAGCTGAAATCTAGTCCAATTTCCCCTTGTCAAGCATCAGTCCATAGTTCCTTTCCTACAGTTTCATTGTTCCTTTTTCAGTGTCTGTTCCCTCAAGCCACACATCGATGCAGCTGTGTTCCACCAAATGGAGGGAGTGTTATTCCAAATTCACACAAAATTGCCTTGTAGGCTAGGGGTGACCACAGCTGGTTTGGGTGCCTACCTGTGGACCCTGACTACAGTTTCTGAATGAAGGAGTACAGTCAGTACTGCAGTTTACCCTAGATTAGCTTTTTGAAAGAAAACATTCTAAGTACGGATAAAAATACATTTGCCTTTTGGCTATCTACAAGTTTTCAGGTGTAACTAAATGGATAGGGCTGAAAAAAAAATAGGATTAAAGAGGCAGAATGAAACATGTTACTCTACATGCCATCACATTTCTCCTAATTATTATTAATAACAACAATAATGTCACACTGTTAAGTCTGTTCTCTGTATATCTCTAATATCTTTGCTACTATTTAGAGACTATAAATGAATCATGGCTTGGAACTTCACAGTGGGAGAATGGTGAGGGCTTTATCACATCATGCCCTGAATGAAAAAAAAAAAAAATTCTTTCATCTTATTGTTAAAAAAAAAAAAAAAAAAAGCGTGCCTAAGTCTGTCTGAATTCATGTTCTCATGGCAACATATTCTGAGACTAAAGGCTGCACCAAAATAGTACAAAACATCTGGAGGTGACATTATAAAGGGGTCAGTGTTTGACCACCAGCCAATGGAAAAAAAGTTATATATATAGAAAATATATTCTATGTATCCCATTGGATGTATTTTATCCTTTTACTCATGCCTCTCTGCTGGAGTTCCATATTCCTGATTTTCTCTCTGCTGCCCTTCATGACCATGAAACCTTTGTTCACCCATCCATTCAGCATGCTTCCCATTTCTTTCAAGTACCTCTTTGAAGTTTATTAAAGCCACTTCTCTCACAGTCTTTTTAGGTTTTCCCTTAAGTAGCCTCTAAATCCGAAAGTCCCTGACCTTGGTCATTCTGGTTACTCTAAAGTGGTGCCAGTAGATAACAGATATTCCAATGACTATATCTAGCTTAATGATTCTCAAATTATTCACATGGGCAGTCAGTATCATGAGGTCCTTGGGGAGTCATCATGAAGATGACTAAAAATTCAAATAAATGGTGAGAGTTACAATTCGGATATTTCAGATGGATCTGATGTGAATGCTTTAAGCTTGAAAAGTCATGCTCCTATGGTTAATGGGGAAATTGCTCTTTTATTAGATACCATGGAGACTGAAACTGGGGAGATTAGTGACTTTTGCTTCTAGTGATGGCAGTCTAAGAAAATTAGACCAACCATATTGCTGAGGACAATTAGAATCACTGGAAATGAAGCCCATTTAAAGACACCGGATTGATAGCAAGGCTATGAAGAATTCCCGGGAAAAAAAGACCTAGAAAAACATGAAGCCCAGAGAGGTCAGACGGCCATTTGAGGTTGCTTTTCTTCTAAAGTCCTCTGTAGAATGTAGAGGACAGAGAAACTGAGAAGGTGAGCAGTACATCTAACAACCTCATGGGTTTCGGGGGGAGGTGGGGGCAGGGATAAAAATTGGATTGCCAACTTGCCAAGCTTAACACTTCACATTTTGGACTAGAAAAAAGGTAGACAAACTTTGTCTATAAAGAATCAGGTAGCAAAGATTTTTGCCTTTGCAGACCATACCATTTCTGTTGCAACTACTCAATTTTGTTATTGTAACATGAAATTAGCTGCAGATGATTAATAAACGTGTGTGCCTATGTCCCAATAAAACTTTATTGCAATGCCAGGCCGTAGGGCTTCTTCCCAACAAAGAGGTATAACCTAGGAAGGGAAAACTGGAAATAGAAGTGATTTTACACAGACTACATCTCAGCTTCAATTCATATCAATCCCTGAAATTAGACTGAAGTGATCATGATTATTGTTATTCTAAGCACTTGCCAGATACAAATTCAAATCATATCTAGAGGTAGATATGATGCAATAACACAATGTATTTCTATATTTTTAATGATTTATTTTGAGATAATTGTATTTCACATGCAGTGTTAAGAAATAATACAGAGAATGCCATATAGTCTTCGTGGTTTCCCCCGATGGTAACATCTTATATGATTATAGTACAATATCATAACCAGGAAATTGACAGTGTTACAATCCACTCACTTATTTAGACATCAACAGTTTTACATGCACTCACTGTGCATGTGTTCATTTATCATGTGTGTCGTTATAATATTATCACATGTGCAATTACATGTGACCACTGCCATAGTCAAGATACAGAAAAGTTCCATCAAAAGGATTTCTCATGCCATCCTCTTATAGGCACAACCACCTTATTCCCTGACTCCTCCATACTCCCTGGCAACCATTAATTGTTCTCTATCTCTATAATTTTGTCATTTGAAAAGATGATGTGGGTGGGATCATATAGTATGTAATTGTATTAGGTTTTCAGGGCTGTCATGACAAAATACCCCAGACTGGGTAGCTTAAACAAAATAAATTTATTAGCTGACAGTTCCGGAAGCTCCAAGTCCAGGACCAAAGTCTTGGCAGGTTTGAATTCTCCTGAAGCCTATCTTCTTTGCTTAAAGATTGCTACCTTCTAACTGCGTTCTCATCTCGTCATTCCTCTGTGCACATGCACCCCTGATGTCTCTTCCTTTTCTTGTAAAGACACTAGTCATATTGGATTAGAGTCCCACCCTAAAGGTGACATTTTAACTTAATCACATCTTTAAGACCTTATCTCCCAACAGGCTCACATTTTGAGGAACTGGGTCTTGGAACTTTATCATATACATATGGGAGGGTCACAGTTCAGCCCATAACAGTAGCCTTTTGAGATCAGCTTTTTTACTTAGCACAATGACATTGAGATCCATCCAAGTAGGTGGGTGTATCAATAGTTTGTTCCTTTTATTGATGAACAATATTCCACACTATGCGTATATCACAATATTTTTGACCATTCACCTCTTAAAGGACATTGAGTCATTTATAGTTTTGAGCTATTACAAATAAAGCTGCTATAAACACTCAGGGCATGTTTTGGCAGGAATATAAGTTTTTATTTTCCTGAGATCAATATCCAAGAGCAATTGCTGAGTGTTTGTGGTAAGCACATGTTCAGGCTTAAGAAGCATATTTAGTGGGTAAGAAACTGTCATATTCTTTCCCAGAGTGTCTGTACCATTTTCCATGTCAAACAGCAATGTTTGAGTGATCCGGTTTCTCCAACCAAACACTCACCAAAATGCCATGTTATCACTGTTTAATTTTGTAATTTTGCCGAGATATTGTGGTTTTAATTTTTTATTTCTCGAACATCTAATAATATTGAACATCTTTTCACATGATTACTTGTCATCAGTATATAGTTCAGTGAAATGTCTGTTACTGTATTTTGTTCATTTCTTATCAGGTTGCTTGCTTGAATTTTTATAATTCTTTATGTATTCTAGACATTAGTTCTTTGTTGGATATGTGGTTTGCAAGTATTTTCTCATTGTTAATAGCTTGTCATTATAACCTCTTCATGGAGTCTTTTACAGAACAAAAGTTTTAAATTTTGATAAAGTAAAATGTTATCAATTTTTCTTTTTCTCAGAACTTGTTTTTCATGTCAAATGTAAGAAATCTTTCCTGGGCTCTGAAGATTTACTCCTGTGTATTTTTCCAAAAGTTTTAAAGTTAGTATAAAGTTACATTTTACATTTAATGGGATCTATTTTGAGTGCATTTTTGTGTAAGATATGAAGTTTAGTTTAAGGCTCATTTTACTACTGTGGTTGAATTTATACCTGCCATTTTGGTATGTGATTTCTATTTAGCTCTTGTTTTTTTGAGTCTCTCTTTCTAACTTATCTCCTGTTTTGCATTAAATACATTTTGTAGTGTACCACTTTTATTTCTGTTGAGTTTTACCATATTTTTGAGCTACTTTCTTATTGGTTGGTCTAGAAAATAAAATATATATCTTAATTTATTACAATTGACTTCAGAATATTAGCAACAAATCAGATAAAATAGAGAATTTTTTCTCCAATATATCTCCTTTCCTTTCCTATACTTTGTGCTTTCACTGTCACTGCCTTCAATATTTATATGTTATGCACCAACAATGCGGTGTTATAATTACTGCTTTATATCATTTTATGTATTTTAAACAAGGTGTAAATATGTAAGAAAATGTATTTGTAGAGCTTTAAAAAGTTATTTACATATTTTTTGTTTTTCATCTGTCTTCATTATTTCCCGTGAATACAAGTTATCATCTAGAGTCACTTCCTTTAAACCAATGAGCTTTTCCTTCCATTATTTTTAAAACAAGTGTACTAGCAACAATTGTTCCATCTTTGTTTATCTGGAAAAATCTATAGTTTGTCTTCATTATTGAAGCACAGTTTTGCTATTTATAGAATTTTTGTATTTTTTTTTAAATCTTTCAGAACTTCGAGTATGTCATTCAACTGCTTTATGAACTCCATTTTTTTGACAAAAAGTCAGCCCTCAACAGTCTTTTTTTGACTGCATTGAGTCGTTTCTCTCTTGCTGCTTTTAAGGTCATGGTTTTCGACAGTTTGACTATGATCTGTCCAAGTGTAATTACTTAGTTCATTCTTCTTGGAGTTCACTGAGCTTCTTAGTATTATGGATTATTGATTTTCATAAAATTGGAAAGGTTCTGAGTAATTTTTTTATATATTTATTTTTTGTTTCTTTTTCTCTCTCTTTATTTCTGGTATTCATATTACGCATATGTTGGTATGCTTGATTGTATCCCACCAGTCTTTGAGTCTCTATTGTTCTTCAATATTTTTCTTAGGTATTTTTCATATTGGATAATTTTTGTTAATCTGTTTTATAATATATTAATTCTCCTGATATTTCAAATGTGCTATTAAGCCACTATAGTAATTTTTCTTTTCAGTTATTACCTTTTTCAAGTCCTTAGTTTCTGTCTTTTAATTTTAACTTCTTTTTAAGATTTTCTATTTGTTGATTCATTGTCACTATACTTTCTTTTACAAGTGATTTCCTTTTTTTATTACCATATTTATAATATCTGATTTGAATTATTTGTCCGCAAAATCCAATATCTGAAAACACTCAGAGGTGGTTTCTGTTGACTCTTGGATTTGTTTTTTTGTTTTTACTGAGTATAAATTATGCTTATTTCTTTGAGTGCCTTGCAATATTTTATTAAATACTTGACATTTTATATTTATTTATTTGTTTGTTTGTTTGTTTTTTATTTTGAGATATAGTCTCACTCTTTCGCCTAGGCTGGAGTGCAGTGGTACGATCTTGGCTCACTGCAACCTCCACCTCTCAGGTTCAAGCAACTCTCGTGCCTCAGCCTCCCAAGTAGCTGGGATTACAGGTGCACACCACCACAACCAGCTAATTCGTATATTTTTAGTAGAGACAGGGTTTCAGCATGTTGGTCAGGTTGGTCTCGAACTTCTGACCTCAAATGTTCTGCCCGTCTCGGCCTCCCAAAGTGCTGGAATTACAGGCCTGAGCCACTGTGCCCTGCCAATACTTGACATTTTAGGTAATACATTGTAGAGATTCTGCATTCTTTCTTCCCACCCCCCACAAGGATTGATGTTGTTTTTGCTAAAGTTGTTGTTTGTTTAGTAACTTGTGTGAACAGAATGTGTGATGACTGTCTACCTTATGATGTCTGGCTGCTAGTGTCTTTGCTCATTTTTAAAAAACACCTTGTTTTTATCTTTAAGACTGCTTTCCTAGTAGTTGTCCTTGTGACTATAAGACTTAGTGTTCTGCAAAAGGTTGGTCAGGAATTGCACTCAAATATCTCAAGTCACTAAGGCTTCCATTCTCTACTAATGGGTTTGTTTGTAGGTTGGGAAGTGCACTCAAAGTTCAGATTATTTCCAAGCCTTCCCTGGCTTTTTGTCTGTGCTGGCCTTTTATGTTTAAGAAGCACAAGTGCAGGCTCTGTCAGTCAGGAAAATATGAGTGACCTGGGTTCTGACACTTTCTCCAGTCATTTCAGGAAATATAGTGAGTGTATTAGGTCTCCTATAGGGCTGTCTCACATTCAGGAATTCCTTGTTAAATCCCTGCTAAGTCCAATGGTCTGTGTTTTTGACCCCAAGGAACAGCAATTGACCATCTTTCTCACTTGTCTCTGGGATGGTCACTTTGACTGATAATGCTTCAATTCGAATGCATTTCCATCTGGCAATGACAGCGAAGCTTATTGTTTTATAGTTCACCCCCAACAATAGAAAAACCGTACTGACTGCTTGGTGGAAGATGGAGGCAGCCCCAGGAAATAATAGCATGTACCTATATTCTTTATAACCAAGTTCAGTAGTTTTTATGAGTAACCACTTAATCAGTTTGTTGTATGCTTTTGGTTATATTCTGGAGCATTAAAACAGTTGTTTGGGGCCATTTTGTCCAGCTTCATAGCTGTATTTTGGGGAAGTGACTTTTTAAACTTTTCACCTCATCATGCCAGAAGTCAGAAGTACTACAGGTCAGAACCCACAAAGTCCTACAGGGTTTTGAATCATTCTTTCTGTGATGGTGTGGAGAAATTACTTAGCTCATTAACACTTCTATACACATTTTTTCCTTTCTTTTACTATGGTTCCTTTTCTTTGTCCTTACGTTTTATATATGTCTCTATATACTTCATATAGCAATAATTATTTGGTATCTAATCTTACAAACATGTCTTTTAATTGGCGATTTTTTTTTTTTTTTTTTTTTTTTTTTTTTTTTTTTTTTTGAGACGGAGTCTCGCTCTGTCACCCAGGCTGGAGTGCAGTGGCCGGATCTCAGCTCACTGCAAGCTCCGCCTCCTGGGTTCAATTGGCGATTTTGATGCAGTTTTATTATTGTAACAATAGCAACATTTGCATTTTTCTATCTTTTTTCCTTCAGTTTTTCATATTTTTTCTTCCTTTTCATATATTGTGGGTTCTTTTCTTCTATTTTCCTTCCCTCTTCACAGGTTTAAACATTTTAAATTTACTGTACATTTCTTTAGTAGTTACTTTTGAAATTATAATGTACATACTTTTTAAAAAATCAAATTAATAATGGTTATAATCCTCTCAAACAATACAATAATCTTACACAGTTTAGACTCCATACATTGCCTTCAACTTTTTTAGCTTGTGGCATTTTTGGTACCTATGATTTAGATGTTAAAAGATATGTACTTTTGGTATTTTTGTAACCCTGTAAATTAGACATTAAAAACATTATCCTATGCTGTCAGTGCTTGCTAACATTTACCTATGGTTTTCTTTGTTCACAATTCCTGTTACATTGCAGAGAAGTTTGGGGATTATTTTTATTTTATTTTGAAGCTCTCTGGATAGAAAATTCATTTTCATTTTTCTGGCATATCTTTATCCTCTTGAAACAACTTTAGGTTTATTTCAGCCACTTTTATGTTACTACTGACATTTTTGGAATTCTTTTGTCACTGCTGAGAAATCAGCTGTCTTATTTCTATTTTTAGACAATCAATTTTTTCACTTGCTATGGAGAATTTTTTTTATCTGGTTTCATGCAGTTTTACTATTATGTGCTTTGTTGTTAATATATTTTTCTTCATCATGGTGGAGATTTCTTGTGCTTTTTAAATTTGAGGTTTTATGACTTAAATTCCTGAACAATCTTTAGTACTCTCTTTTTATATCATGCCTTGCCCATTCTTTCCATAATCGTCTGATTAGAGATATATTTTGGGTCTTCTAGTTTATCTCCAATATCTCTTCTTTCTTGTTTATAGTTTCTAACTATTGCAATCTGTATAATTTCCTCAGATTCTTCTTCCCATTTTCTCTTTGTCCTTAAACTGTGTTCAATCTGTTAACTCCTCCTTTGCATTACTTCAAAAAATGTATATCTAATCTCTGGAAATAGCATTTTTGGTCAAATATCCCTTGTCAAAGTATATGTGACCAAAAATGGTACTTCCAGAGATTAAAAATATATTTTTTGAAGTAATGCAAAGGAAGAATTAAACAGAGTAAATTGTTAGCCTACAGAATAGAAGAAAATAATTGCAAACCACGTAACTGATACAGGGTTAACATCCTCAACATAGAAGAAATTCCTACAGCTCAACAACAATGAAAGAAATAATCTGATTAGTAAATGGGCAAAGTTTTTAAATAGATTTTACTCAAAAGAAGACATACAAATGGCCAACAGCTATATATAAAAGGTGATCAATGACCATAATCATCAGGGAAATGTCAATTAAAACCATGAGATATCAGCTTACACTTATTAAAATAATTACTATAAAACAAAACCCAAAAGATAACAAGTATTGACAACGATGTGGAGAAATGGAACACTTGTATACTGTTTACTATTGGTGGGAGCATAAAATGGTGCATTTTCTGCTGCCAATAGCAGTAGGGAGTTTCCTCAAAAAAAAAAAAAAAAAACAGAATTTTCATATGATCCAGCAATCTAACTTTTGGCTATTTATCCAAAAGAATTGAAATTAAGATCTTGAAGACATATCTGCATTCTTATGTGAAGCATTATTGCTTATATGCAGCATTATAAGCAATGGTAAAAATTTGAAAACAACATAAATGTTCATCAGCAGAGAATGGATATAGACTACAATGAAATGTTATTTAGTTTTAGTTCTTTTAAAAGAAGAAAATTTTGTTATTTGCAACCATAGTTGAATCTGAAGGATGTTATGCTAACTGAAATGACACAGTCACAGAACTAATACTGCACAATTCCATTTATATGAGTAATTGAAAATAGTAAAACTCACAGAAACAGAAAATAAAATGATGATTACCAGGGACTATGGGAAGAGAGAAATGGGGAATTGGTATTCAACATGTATAAAGTTTCAGTTATCCAACAAAAATAAGCTCTAGAAATTTTCTGTGTAACAGTGTACCTATTATTATCAGTAATTCATTATGAACTTAATATACATCAAGAGAGTAGATCTCATGTTGTGTTCTTACCACAATAAAAAATAATTTTTTGTAATAAATAGCACATTCAATGAATCATAAAATAACCGTACAGAATAATTTGCAACAAAGGTGACATTACAATAAAAAAGAAATAGGAAAAAAGTCTCTAAGAATTAAAGTCAGCAGAGGAAACAAGCAACAGAAACAGACACAAGTGAAAAAGCTACTAAAATTATATGATGCAAAAAAAAAATTTTACACTTGTTTTATAAGCAAACTCTGTATAGTATGTTTTAAAGAAGTAAAGGGAAGAACCAAAATCATGACTAAATATACTATCCCTTGTCTTCTTTTGAGAAAATTCTATTTAAAAACTTTGCCCATTTATTAATCAGGCTATTTCGTGCATTGTCGTTGAGTTGTAGGAGTTTCTTCTATGTTGAGGATATTAACCGCATATCAAATTTGTGGTTTGTAGCTATTTTCTTCTGTTCTGTAGGTTAACACTTTACTCTGTTCATTGGTTTCATTTGTTTGTTTGTTGTTTTGGTTTTTGCTGTTGTTTGTTGGATTTTGTGTGTGTGTTTTGTTTGCAGAGCTTTACAGTTTGTTATAATCCCATTTGTTCATTTCACTTTTTTGTCTGTATTTTTTGTGTCATAAAAAATCATTTCCCAGACCAACATCAAGAATCTTTTCCTTTATGCTTTTTTCAAGTACTTTTACAGCTTCAGGTCTTATGTTTATTACTTTATTCCATTTTCAGTTGATTTCTTAACATGGTGTGTAAGAGTCTAATTTTATTCAATTTATTCACATTATTTATTAGTGTTAAAAATGTTTGACTTACACATACAAATGAATAATATTATCATCTCCTCAGAATGTGTTCTCAGCATCTTTGTCAAAGATCTATTGGCCATATATGTGAGAATTTATTTCTGGGCTCTAATCTGTTTTATTGGTCTATATGTTAGTTTTTATACTAGTACCATGCTGATTTTGATTACTATAGCTTTGTAGAATATTTTGAAATCAAGTAGTGTAATGACTCCAAATTTGTTCTATTGCTTAAATTTCTTAGGCTATTGGGGTCTTTTGTGGTTCCATATTTATTTTAGATTTTTTTTTATTTTTCTATAAATAATGCCATTTGGATTTTTATAGAAATTGCATTGAATCTGTAGATTGCTTTGGGTAGTAAGAACATTTTAACAATATGATATCTTCCAATCTATGAACATAGAATATCTTTCCACTTATTTTTGTCTTCTTTAATTTTCTTCATCAATGCTTTCTCACTTTCAGTGTATAAGCTTTTTATCATTTTATTTACGTTTTCTCTTTGGTTAAGTTTATTCCTTAGTATATATATTTTTTCTTGTTTCATGAATGGGAATTTTTTCTTAATTTCTTTTTTAGATGGTCCATTGTTTTCCTAAGGAAAAAAAGTAAATTTTTGTATATAGGCTCTGTATTCTGCAAATTGACTGAATTCATTTTTTAGTTCTAACAATTTTTTTAAACTAGTCTTTAGGGTTTTCTATTTATTAGATTATGCCAACTGAAAACAGAGACAATTTTATTTCTTCCCCAGCAATTTGAATGTATTTTATTTTATATTACTATTGTTAGTTTGCCTGATTTATCTGACTAGGAGTCCAACTTTATGTTGAATAGAAATGGAGAGTGTGAGCATCCTTGCCCTCTTCCTGATCTTAGAGGAAAAGTTCTTTGTTTTTCTCCATTTAGTATAGTGTCAGTTGTGAGCTTTTCATATATGGACTTTATTATTTAGATAATTTCTTCTATATCTAGTTGATTTAGAATTTATATTGTGAAAGGATATTAAATTTTGTCAAATGTTTTTCAGCATCTATTAAAATAACCATTTGATTTTTATTCTTCCATCTGTTAATGTGGTACATCACATTGATTGATTTTCTTATGTTAAACTATCCTTGCATTCCAGGGAAAAATTACTTGGTCATGATGTATGATTTTTTTAATGTACTGTTGGATTCCATTTACTAGTATGGAATACTAAAAATTCTGTTGAGAATTTTTACATCTATGTTCATCAGAAATATTGTTTTATAGTATTCTTTTATTATGCTGCCTTTGTCTGGCTTTAGCGTCAAGTGATGCTGGCCTCATAAAATAATTTTGGAACTGTTTCTTTTTCATTTCTTTGGAAGATTGTGAAAAGGATCGATGTTAATCCTTCATTAAATGTTTGCTAGCATTCACTCATGAAACCATCTGGTCCTGGGCTTTACTTTGTTCATAAGTTTTGCTTACAGATTCAATTTTATTTCTAATCATTGGTCTGTTTAGAATTTCTATTTCTTGGTCAGGCACAGTGGTTCACACCTGTAATCCCAGCACTTTGGGAGGCCAAGGTGAGTGGATCACCTGGGGTCAGGAGTTTGACCAGCCTGGTCAACATGGTGAAACATTGTCTCTACTAAAAATACAAAACTTAGCCGAATGTGGTGGTGTCCACCTGTAATCCCAGCTACTTTAGAGGCTGAGGCAGAATAGCTTGAACCCAGAAGGCAGAGGTTGTAGTGAGTGGAGATGGCACCACTGCTCTCCAGCCTGGGCAATGGAGTGAGAACCTGGCCCAGAAAAAAAAAAAAGAATTTATATTTCTGATTCAGCCTTGGTCTGTTGTAATGTTTCTAGAAACATATCCATTTCTTCAAGGTTATTTTGTTTGTTGGCATATAGTTGTTCACAGTAGTCTCTTATGATCAATATTATTTCTGTGGCATCAATTGTAACATCATTTTTATTTTGTTTTAGATTTTGAGTCTTCTCTTTTTCCTAGTCTAGCTAATTGTTTTTCGAATTTGTTAGTATTTTTGGAAAAACAGTTCAGTTTCTTTAATCTTTTAAAATTGTTTTCTATTTTCTATCTTTTCCCTCTAATCTTTATTCCTTGCTTTCTTCTGCTAGCTTTCCACTTTGGTTTTTTTAAATTGATCTAACATATTTTTCATACTTAATTGGTATATGTTAATATTTTTCACATGCACAAAGTGTGTAATGATCAAGTCAGGGTATTTGGGGAATCTATCACTTTCAGTATTTATTCTTTCTATGTGTACATCATATTTCAAATGCTCTCTTCTAGCTTCTTTGAAGTACATTTTTGGTGACTATATCACCCTACTCTGCTATGAAATATTGGGGCTTATCTCTTCTATCAAACTATTTCTTTATATCCACCAGTAAACTTATATTTATATTTCGCTCCCATCCACACAACCTCCATGGCCTCTGATATCTATTATTCTCTTCTCTATCTCCATGAGATCAATATTTTAGCTCCCACATGTGAGTGAGAACATGTAGTATCTATTTTTCTGTGCCTGGCTTATCTCCCTTAGCATAATGACCTACAGTTCTATCCATGTTGCTACAAATGACATGATTTTATTTTCTTCATGCTGAATAGTATTTCATTGTGTACATATACCACATTTTCTTTACCTGTTCATCCATCCAATAAACACTTTAGTTGATTTCATATCTTTGTTATCATAAATAGTTTGAAGAGATAAACATGCAAGTGCAGGTATCCCTTTGATATACAGATTTCTTTTCATTTGGATAATTACCTAGCAGTGGAATTGCTAAATCACATGCTGGTTCTATTTTTAGTTTTTTGAGAAATCTTCATACTGTTGTCCATAGTGGTTGTACTAATTTATATTACCAACAACAGTGTATAAGAGTTCCTTCTTCTCCACATGCTCACTAGCATGTTACTTTTTATCTTTTTAGTCATAGCCTTCCTAACTGAGGTAAGGTGATATCTTATTGTAGTTTTGATTTGTATTTCCCTGATGATTAGTTATGCTGAGCATTTTTTCATGTGCCTGTTGTTAAACTAAAATTTGACCTGAGAAAATCTTCATATACCATACTTGAGTCTTTATGGGCTTCATACATTCAGGTGCTTTAATGTTTGGTGCATATATGCTTATAATTATTGCAACTCACTGACTAATTGACCCTTTTATAATTTTATATTGACCTTCTTTGTTTATGGTGCCAATTTTGACTTAACATCTATTTTTTTCTGATGTACATATGAATTGGTTACCATTTGCATAGAGTATATTTTTCTATTACTTCACCTTCAGCTTATGTGTGTGTGTAAACAAAAGTGCATCTCTTACAGACAACATGTAGTAACATCTTGTTTTTTTTCAAATCTATTCATCTAATGTATTTTTTATTGAGGAATTTAATCCATTAAATTTAAAGTAATTGCTGATGGAGAATAACTTATTATTGTCATTTTTTAATTGTTTTATGTTTGTCTTGTTATTTTGTCTCTCTCTTTCTCTTGTTGTCTTTCTTTGTAATTTGTTAATTTTTGTAGTGATATACTTTGAACTTTTTTTATATTCCAAGAGGTATATAAAGGTATATAAAGGTGTATATATATATATGGTCCTGGGCTTTACTTTGTTCATAAGTTTTGCTTATAGATTCAATTTTATTACTAATCATTGGTCTGTTTAGAATTTCTATTTCTTGTTCAGGCACAGTGGTTCATGCCTGTAATCCCAGCACTTTGGGAGGCCAAGGTGGGTGGATCACCTGAGGTCAGGTATTTTCCTTGTGGTATTTTCCTTGTGGTCACAATGATGTTTACATAAATCATCTTATAGTTAGAACAGTCTATTGTTAAAGCTGATATAAACAGTTTCATTTACATACAAAAACTCCACACTTTTACTTCTTCCCTACTCCAATACTTTGTAATTGATGTCACAATTGACATCTCTTTATATTGTGCATTCATTAACATGTCATGTATTTTTAAAACATTTGTCTATTTTTACTTTTATACTATAATTCAGTGTGATGTAACTACCACCATTATCATATTACAGTATTCTGTATTTGTCTATATATTTCCTTCTACAAATGAGGTTTATACTTTTGTATGCTTTCCTGTTGCACTTTAGCATCCTTTCATTTCAACCTGAAAGCTTCCTTTAGCATTTCTTACAAGATAGGTCTGGTGGTGATGAACTCTCTAAGCTTTTTTCTTCAAGTTTATTTTCAGTTCAGGGTACCTGCACAGAATGTGCAAGTTTGTTACAAAGGTAAACATATGCCATGGTGGTTTGCTGCCCAGATCATCCCATTGCGTAGGTATTAAGCCCAGCATCCATTAGCTATTCTTCCTGATGCTCTTCTTCCCCCAAGCCCCACTTCTGACAAGCCCCAATGTGTTATTTCCCCCCATGTATCCATGGGTTCTCATTATTCAGCTTTCACTGATAAGTGAGAATGCATGGTGTTTGGTTTTCTGTTCGTGCTTTAGTTTGCTAAGGATACTCCATTCATATCCCTGCAAAGGACGTGATCTTGTTCCATTTTATGGCTGCATAGTATTCCATGGTGTATATGTATCACATTTTCTTCATGCAGTCTATCATTGATGGGCATTTAGGTTGATGCCATGTCTTTGCTATTGTGAATAGTGCTGCAATGAATATACATGTGCATGTATCTTTATAATAGGATGATTTATATATTTTGGAGTATATACCCAGTAATTGGGTTACTGGTTTGAATGATATTTTTGCCTTTTGGTCTTTGCAGAATTGCCACACTGTCTTTCACAATGATTGAACTAATTTACACTCCCACCAATAGTGTAAAAGTATTCCTTTTTCTCTGCGACCTCACCAGCAACTGTTGTTTTTTGACATTTTAATAACTATTCTGACTGACATTTCTCTGATCTTTTGTTTGTCACAAATGCCTTTATCTTTTCTTCATTTGTGAAGGACAGTATGCCTTTTGCAAGGTATTATATTATTCATTGATAGCTTTTTTTCTTTCAAGATTTAAATATACTATCCCACTCCCTTTTAGCCTATAAGGTGAATGCTAAGACATCTACTGAAAGTTTTATGGAAACTCTCCTATATATTACAAGTAGCTTTCCTCCTGCTACTTTCCTCCTGCTTTTGAAATTATCTCTTTGTCTTTGACTTTTGACAGTTCGATTATAATGTACTATGGTGTGTCCTCTTTTAGGTTTAGCCAATTTAAAATCTGTTGGACTTTATGAATCTGGAGGTCAATTTCCCTGCCCTTAGGGAAATTTGGGGCTCTTCTGCATTTAAATAAGTTTTTGCTCATTTCTCTCTGTGTTTCCCTTAAGTCATTCCCATATTGTATCATTTATTCACTTGTTTGACGATGTCCCATATTTCCCTTAGGTTTTCTTCACTCTTTCACATTCCTTTTTCTTTTTCATAATCTACATGGATAATTTCAAATGACCTGTCTTCGAATTTGCTGATTCTTTTTTCTTTAAGTCTGATGTTGAATTTTTCTAGTAAAATTTCCAGTTTAGTTATTGTATTATTCAGCTCTAGAGTTTCTGTTTTTTAATGAATATATATATATATATAGTTTCTATGTCTATGTTTATATATAGTTTCTATGTCTGTGATATTCTCATTTTGTTCATCTTTTGTTTTCCTGATTTTTGTTTTGCTGTCTGTGTTTTTGTAACACACTGAGCTTCTTAAAACTCATCATTTTGAATTAATTTTCAGGTAATCCATTAATCCATACACCTTTATTTGTTTAGGGTCAGTTGCCAGGTATTTATTTTATTCTTTTGATTGGGTTAGGTTTTTGAGTCTTTGTTTTTTCAGCTTTGCATTAGTATCTGTGCATTTGATAAAATAGCCACCTTTCCCAGTCTCTATAGACTGGCAGAGAAAGATCTTCCCCAGTCAGTCTGGATAGAGTTTCTGAGCATCTCTCAAACATTTTCTATGGACGTGTCTTCTCTGTAGTGCGCACATAGATTCCTAATCAGAGGGATTTATAATTTTGTTTCTCAAGAGCCTATAATCTTTTGCTTCCCCTGGTGTCTGACTACTATATTAAGGCCTGGGATATTGGAGGCACACTCTACTCCTGTAATTTCCTTCCTGGAAAGAAACTCTGATTTGTGTGTCTTCTCCAAATCTTGAAGAGCTGAGCATGCTACAACAATACACCCACCCTTTTCCTTTGTTTCATGCTGCTTCCAGGCATCCAAACTACATCATTTTCAACAATGGTCCTGGCAAGGTAAGGCAAGATCCAGTCCACTGGGCAACACACTAAAAGACTGGGACATTGAAAGACTGCTCAACTTTTCTCCCTTTCTCCTGGAAGAGAAGCTTTAGATTCTACGTCTTCTTTCACTTTTGCACAGTCATGTTTTCTGCAGCTATGTGCCTACCTTTTTCCTTTTTTTTTTTTTAGTTGCCTAAAGTCATTCAAACTATGCAGTTGCCATCAATGCACAAGGTGAGATGACACAGAAACCGGTCCCTTAAAACTCTTGTTATTTAGTGTAGCCAACTTCATCAATTATCTTAGCTAGATCTTCTGGATAAC